>NC_132935.1:109134558-109324558 GCF_034638445.1 Ciconia boyciana
TTTTATCACATGACCTTACAGCAGGACTGTTGCTATTACAGTGTAACCAATACGTTACTGTGGTGCTGTGCATCACACACAGCTTTGGCACAGTTCTATATTTATTTTACTGCTCTTCCATTTACTGTTTGCCAGAACTTTCTGAATTGGTGCTTTGAGTCTTGGTATTGCAGATTCAGGAGCTAGAAAATTTTGATAGCATACATACAGACACTTCCCACACACCCAGTAGCAGTAGTACTGTTGGCATGCTGCATATATGTGAAGATTTTCAAAACTATTAATATTATCTCATATCATGTTTCATCTATCATAATATTATCATGCCAATGGATTTGTCATACACATACTGTTACAAAAATAAAGACTTGAATAACTTTGATGTGGGGATGCATTGCTTTCATGGTAACAGAGAAGCTCCTTCCTTTCCCAAAGAAATCTTAGAGCAAAAGCTGCAAAATTCATTAACAGAAGTCAGAATATCAATGTTACTTAAGTCCTACTGTGCATACAAGTCTAGTTGCCCAGCAATGTTGCCTTTTTGGAAAGAGGAATAAATTCACAGGTCAGAAGTTTCCTTGTTCGTTCAGTTGTCAAATCTGACTTTACTCATGGGATAATTAAAATTTAGGAAGATGTAAGGGAGGTAGAAACAGAATAGGCAAAAAAGCCCATTGGAGAAATCTCTGCATTTTAAGGGAATGTGAGTGTTGGCAACGTTATGACCTGGGTAGGGCTGTGCTTCCACAGTCACAGCTGTAGAAACCCTTTTCTCCCCATTGCATGTTGCTTTCAAGGGGATGTCTGGCAGTGTAAACAACTCTCTTTTTCCTTGTTGTACAACAGCAAATCCGTGATTGAATGTTGTTCAATCCATGCAAACAGAGTAGTGTAAATTATAATTTTGAATCCATGCAAACGGAACAGTATAAACTATAATTTTGCTGCACTGTGAGCTTACCTACTTTGGGTATGCTTATAGACTGAATGTATCCTACAATCCTACAACAGGTATCCTACAATCTTTGATATATTATCCCCACAAGAAAACAGTGAGGTAATAAAGTGCTATCTCTGTTTTTCACAAGAAGGATAAAAGAAGGAGAAAAAGCAGAACTGCTGCATCCTAAAATGAGAATGCTTGAGAGATAAACAAAGCAAGCTTCTGAACTTAAGGCAGCCATAGCATACCAGGTAGCCATATTAGCATGGCATTACAGTCAGGCAAATAAGCACTAAAGAAATAACATGGCAGAACTGCCCTCAGGATTAAGATAGTATCTCCATACAGTGTTACTTTTTGTATATGTTCTAATGAAAATAAAGTTTGCCTAATGAAATAAAATGTGCATTTGGAAGACTGAGGAATCAAGGGAAAGAAAGCTGTGTAGGAGATTTGGGATTAAAAATTAGTTCCTCCACTAAAATAAGGAATACAATGCTTGAAAAATAAAACTAAAGGAGGTAGATGCATCACCACTTTTTTGTGTCTTACTCTTTTATTGTTCTCATGTCTTCTTCCAAACAGCTTGTATCTCTTGTGTCAGAATCTGGCATAATTTTTAATGTTTTCTTGTCTCCCTTTGAGGGAAAAAAAAAAAAAAGTATTGCTAATCCATGGCCGATCAGATACTTTAATGTATCTTCTGCTCTCTCCCTCCTTTCCCCCACCCTGCCACGCTGGGTCATAGCACTGGCTGGGAAAAGGGAGATAAACTGTGAGAGGAAGAAACACAAGTATTTGAACAAGTGTATTTGAGCCTTTTCATCTCCCGCCTTGATTTGAATTACTGCATGTTGTCTTCTAAACCCAGAGAACACTTTACTTGCATGAAGGTTACAATTCGTACTCCTTTCTCATTTAGAAGTATCATTACCCTTTAAAAAAACAAATCCAGAGCACCACCCCAAAGCATTGTCAAGGTCACAGCACTGCTGGAGAAAAGGCATAGCCTGCCAGATAGTCTGCTTCAACTTTGTGCAGTCTTTCACGTGTTCGTTTGGTGCCACTATAGGTGGGAAAGAAAACAAACATGATGAAAACCCATGCCTCAGTGTGAAGAGCACTGCATAAATGACGTAACTTTGAACTTGCCATGCCCTCAGTGGCTGAATACCTGTTTTGCGGTCTTTCTATTTAGCTCTGTGTCTTGTGAGCTAACAGACACAGGTTAATTATGCTGTAAAACGAAAATAGTGAAGTCCTCAAATATCTGGTTTTTTTCTCTCCCAGATAAAGAAAGATCTTGCCTATCCCTATGCCTTGCCAATAGATTGGAAACTTGCTAATAGGTTGCAAACTGTGCCTCAGGATACGTATGTTCCTTGACTGTTGACTAACAGAAGCAACCAGCCATGCCTTACACGTACCATAATATAACTCTCTGGGGAGTCAGTGATGATGAAGTAGTAATTTCACAGAATCACAGATTCTTTGGTGCCCTTCTCACTCGAGGTCCAATTTAATCAAGTGCCAAGCCTCTTTGACTTCTAGATTACTTCGGTTGGACAGGAGGGTTCTCACTGCAGAGCATCAGGACTATGTTACCTTCATCCTTCTCATTTCTATTACTTAAATGCAAAAGTAGTAAATGAATAAGTGCTGCAGTGACTTAAGATTTATCTTCTCATTTCTGTTGTCCTAGAAAGTTTTAAGAAAGTAAGTGACATTTATGGATAATCTGTCACTTTATGCGGGTGAAAGGGCTCAATAGTACAATTTTCAGCAGAACTCCATTTGAAATCTATCCCAGATTGTAACACACAAGTTCACTGGACCAGGTTCTTCATACTGGACTTAATAACTGCATAATCTAGCACTGCATATCTTCATCCAGGGAAGAAACTGTAGGATTCTCCTGTGAGACTTAGAGTTTGAATACCATAGGCTGACACAGTTTTTCAAAATGAAACAATTACAGAAAGAGAAACATTAAAATGAAAATATGTTTCTAACTTTATCCCTCTGAGAATTTAATGAGCTGAAGTACTCAGCAGATAAAGAGGAATCTACATTTTAAAGTCACTGTAAATTTTTTTTTTCCTTTACCACCAGCAGAAAAGAACAGACGGATAACAGATAAAAACCAAGATGTTTGTATTAGGGTTGAATGAAGAAATGTTTTTCCTCAAATACCTTAATTCAAGACATTTACTGAAAATTTTCATAGGAGATTTTTTAATTAAATACATCTTTGATTCAGTTCTTAATCTTCCACAAAGCTATTCATAGCACCTTCAGGAAGAGAGTTATGTAACCTACCCAAAAATAAGTCTTTGATGAAACTCTCATCTTTTATGAAATGGAAACAGGCCACTGTAAAATATATCAACCAGTTCTAATAAAGGTAAATATAAGAAACATGTTGAGACAGGGAAAAGGAGGAAGCTCTGCCGTATCTAAACACATGTCAGTTCATTAGTTATACACATCCATGCAAAGTATGTATAATAAGGTTAACACCTTAACACAATAACAAGGGGCCTCTTCCCTTGTTGGTGTCTCATGGCCACAGTTTTCCACCATGCTGAGCTGGCTTTTTCCTGCAGCAGCACATCCTTGCAGTGCTTGGCAGAGAGGTACTGCTTGTTTGGTGAACTGCAAGAACAGCCAGACCAAAAGAGTGGCAGAAGCTCAGGTTGTACCTGCTGAGCAGTTGGAAAGAGTATGGCATGAGGAGAGAAGAGGAACTGGATTAATGTATGTCCTTATAAAATCATAAAGGTAAGGAGAGCTGAACAGCTCTTGATAAATCAGAACCATTGTGCCTGAACCAGAACAGATGCTTCCCTTTAGAATGAGTATATTTAAGTATGTTAGATAAGTAAGTAGCCACTTCTTTTAAGTGAGAAAAATTGATTATTGCAGTTCAGTGAGAGGATGCCAGAACACAAATCAAATACAGCAGCAGATAGCTGGAGCCATGGTTAGCAAAAAGGAGAAAGAGAGAAGTAAAGGCAATACCAGAATAAAAGTGGTGTGCTCATAAGCATAGTTGTCTCTTCTAGAGTGGCCAGAAGCCTTCATAAGATGCTGCAAGTGGCACTGTTGGATACACCTGAAAACTCAGTAGGAAATTAAAAGGCAATTAAGTGTGTGTTAACTTGTGGAGCACATCATGTGGGTCCTTATATGACTCGGTGTTCATGTTCTGTACTGTTATGCAGGGCAGTTGTTTGTTCTGTCACTTGTGCTGTCCAAACGTTTAGCTGTAGCCTAGCAGGGGTTGAGGAGGAAATAACATCCCGATTTTCACACCAGCGACAGCTGCTTTGGTTAGGCAGTACACTAAATATAGTAATTTGCCATGTAGCCAACAACAGTGATAGCACATCAAAAAGAGATTCTGTGACATAGCAGGGATTCCTAATGTGCTACAAATGATGAATGGGCTGTTCACGCACCTCACAGAATGATGCTGCTTTTCAAAATGGAAAGCGGCGTGTGTGACCATCAATATCTTACATTGAATTATTGGCTTCTGTCACAATGCCTGTATTTTAGCCAACTCATGTGGTGGAAAATTATTTTATTCTAGTGACATTTCTGATAAAAGAGCCATCAGTAAATATTTTCCCTGAGAAATGTGTTCTAGAGGTTTACAGGTAATAGCAACAGTCCTTTGAAGAGCCATCTGTGACTCATAATAAGTAAAATAAAACCATTATTGAATAAAGATTGAAACATTAATATGCTTGTGTTTAGTGGGTCTCTTTTTTACATGAGCATTCTCTATGCCAAACATCAAGATGGATGGCTGTTGTACCTGTGTGGTATGCTGCCTGACTAAATGTTAGTGTTGCCTTCTGTACCTTTATTATCAGTGGCAATAAAGTGCCTCCAGTTGACAAAGGTAATATGATAAAACACTTCTGCCCTTCACCTTCAAGTTGCCAAGAGGATTTCAGCATCATTGCTGGTATACCTCAGCCTGTGGGGACTGTAATGAAACACCATCTGACAGGACAGCAGCCATGGCAGTAAGTGGGGTTTCCTCTCCATAAGCCAACGAGGAAATTAAAAGTGCATTGAGGCCGGGATTTGCTGTGTTCTGCTTCTCATTTTATACTATCAAGTGCTATATAATACCTGAAATACTTTCCAAAATTAATTATACTGAATTCAGTTATTCAAACATATAAAATGTAGCATGAGGATTTCAGCCAGGTCCAGCAAACAACATGAGTGTTCACCATGATGCCATCTGGGCACTGTCTATAACTGTCTATGCACATCTTATGAAAGGAAGATGATTTGGTTGAAATCAAAGCATATAGGACAGCAGTATGGGATGACATTTATTCAGAGGCAGTTGCAACCTCTTCTTCCTTCAGTTACACTTCAGGATTGGGTTACACTAGCACATTTGTTTCAGATTAATTGCATCATGATCTTTGCATCTGCTGTTCTGCAGTGGCTCTATACCTTCTCCACAGGGAACAGTTCCTCCTGCTCCTTTTTCCTTTTGTGTCCCCCACTGGTAGATGATTTTCAGCAAACCCTTGGAACTTTCCAAAGCAATCCTTAGCACTGGGCCTTTCTGCAAAGTGACCACCATTGACAAACAAATTTTGATGTGGCATTATGTCTTCTACTGTCTCTTCTTCACTTTCAGTACTCTTGACTTAACCCCCGGTCACAGGGTTTTCCATCTTCCTGAAACTTGCAGCTTTCCCAAATGATCGGTATCCCTACCACATACCTGCACTGCAAGTAAACAGGCTGTATGTCATATATAGTAGGCAACTGAAGAAAGCAGACTTGCCTGCTATCCAGAAGACAATAGCATCTATGGAATACCATGGAATATACAGTGGTATGAAATAATATGGAATATAGTTGGCATTGTCTCAGATTTAATTTAACAAACCTTATTTTGAATTAATTGGTACTTAAACACTAGGACTTTTAAATCATAGCATTAGCTGTTAAAATATTTGGAATTTAAATGAACTTTAAGAACACAAAATATCTCACACTGCAAAGTATCCATCTGCAACAGTACTGGGACCTGCGAGTGTCACTAAGCTTGTTTCTAGTTGGGTTTTGGTATTAATTTTGAAGGTTAAAAGGTAAATGACATTTTGTCATTTGTGAAATAAGACTATTTTCATAAAGTTGAAATGGGATCCAAAGTGCTTGCATTTTTCAGGATTTTTAATTTCGCCGTAAATGGTTTGGCAAGCCCTAGTCAAAAGCCACAACTACTACAATCAATATCAAAACAAGGTATCTATCAGCACAGCAGGGATGGACCAATTTAACACAGCACATTTCCTCCTTTTTTAAAAAATTTTCCACTTTCAGAAGTACTAGACAAACAGTGAATTAAACACTTCTTAAAATACATCTTAAAGTGTACTACCAGTAATTCTGTGTCATATGTTTCTGGGTTTTTATGTTTCCATGAACAGTTATTAATTACATGAGCAATAAAACCTCAAGTTTTGCCTACAGTGTTTTCACTGTAAGCCTCCTTTCTAGAGGGGAGATTCTAGAGAATCACGGATAGTGACAGTAAAGTGCAGACCTGCCTGGCCACGTATACTCTAAGAGTAGCAAAAGCTTATACTTACCAGCTTCCTTTGAACCAGACATAGATAATGACTCTAGAGATTTCTAAAAACCAGTGACTCTGGAGATTTCTGTCCTTTCATCCTAAAACAGATTTTATTCTGCCCTCCTTCAGCTTTGGAATTACCAGTCCACCTTTTCCAGCTGAGGATCTTTGAAAATAACATCACTTCAGAAATTATATTCCCCATCTAACACAGGTCCTTTTTGAACCTGTTTCTCAGATGTTACTACATTTTTAAGAAAAACTCAGACGAATGCAAAAACCCTATGCTTCCTCATCAGAAAATCCTCTCAGGAGAGAAGGAAATTAATCTTCAGCCTTGCAGACTGAATATGCCTGTTCCCACTGAGAGGCAGAATAGGGCAGCCTTTTGGACTGGGCAGGGGCTGCTGGCTAAAACCATGCCACTGAATCCATATATTGGAAAAGAAACTCAGGTTCAGCCTGAGGCATCTAAACAAGGTGATATCTCCTCTGTGGTACTGTCCTCACTTGCCCTTGGGGTGTACTGTTTGCCCTACAGCTCTCTGCGATTTGGGAACTGATATGGGCAAATAACAGAGCCAATACTAGGAGTTTCAAGAAGGCAATTGTAGACCAACTAGCAAAGGCATTAAACAATCAGTGCCTGTCTGCCACCAAGTGAAAACTGAATCATGTTCAGAATAATCAGAAATCTATATTGATTTTTACCCTATCAAATTATTCATAAGAAAAAAGAAAATTTGTGGATTTTAGGCTAGTTTAGAAAAATAAAGCCTTAATCCATTATGCAAGTAACACGCTGTTCTTTGTTACTACTAATTATTAGGTATAGGTGCATGTTGAGGGCACCACTAGACATGCATAGTCCTCACTTCTCTAAATTAGCTTCTGTTGAAGGGCTCAACTTAGTGCGAGCTAGAAATATGAAAATCCATTCCCAAACATATTTTACATATATCCACATTTGTTTCCCCTAAAATACAGCTAGTATTGCAGTTTTTTATTGAATAATCCAACAGGAGTTAGGAAAGAGGGACTGTGATAAAAACAAAGCTGATGTAACTCAGAGTAAAATTCCAACACCCTAAGAATTAAGTGCCTGACAGACATGCTGGACCATAGTTGCTTATGCTGTCCATGACTACCTCAGTATTACTTTGTGCTTCTCCTCCCACCATTTTGGTTACATCAGCTGTATTAGGTTCTTGTTATATAGTTAGATGGTAAACTCTTTGAGGCGATGGCGTTTTTTCCACTAAAATATAGTGTTTGCTACAGTGGACAGCAAATACATGACATACTTCACATGCTTTGTCATATTCAAAAATCATTTTTGGCTTGAGTGGTGTTACATCTACCTGTGTCTTGTTTTCTTTATCTACAGAATGTCTGCCCACACCCAAATATTCACAAGGCCTTTCAAAATTCTGAGGCTGAAGTAAAAATAATAAAACTTGGAAAATGAATACATTTCCCTGTTTCTTTTATTATTTGCCTTCTGCGGGGCTCATATTTTCCAAGTGCATTTCCATAATAAATCTGCAAAGCTGCTACAGATGAAACAAAATAGAACTTCTCCTGTGTTTCTGCATTACTTCCATAATAATGAAGGAATGTCAAGTATTGCAAAATTTATGATTCTTATCATAAGGATTGGCAATAGATCAGCTCTCTTCTTTCATCTGAAACTCAAAAAACCATTATTATTTCCATGTATTTATGTTGCCCTTTCCATATCTTATATTTAACTGAATGAGTCATAATTGTCTTCTTTCAATTATGCTGAAATCAAAATTGCACTGATAACACTGGTGGGTGCACTTGACAATGCTGCCCCCCACAGCTCCTCTGCCTTTTTTTGCAGACAGGAAAAAGCTGCCGAAGTCCCAAATGTGCTCTTCCTTTAGCTAAATTAAGCCCCTTGTCTCCCTCTGAAATTCAAGGCTGCATAAGAGAAGCAAATAAATCAAGAGTGGTGCTATGGCATTTAGCCATCCGTCAGCACTATAAACCGTTGCTTGCCTACCTGCTTAAAAAAGTTAACTACTTATATTCCTACCACTCTCCAGTCCAGGTTGCCTTCCTCTGAATCCTTAGTAAACCTCAGACTAAAACATTACAATTTGTGGTACGTAGAGTTCAGCATGGTACAAGGCATATATATTATTAATTACTTCTGAGGATCTTGGACCACACCTCAGCACTGCAGTGCTGAGTAACCAGCAGTGTCACTTGCCACATGTATGTACTCCAGATATTGCGCTACCTACATTCCCACCATCACCGGGTGATGTGTCCTACAAAATAGGAGATGTCTGCTACACCCCTGAACAGGAATTTCTGTGTTGTCTGCTCTCTTAAGAATATTTGTGTTGATTTTTATTTTCTCAGCAGAGGACAGATAAGAGATACGAAAACAGTTTAAGAACAATTTTTAGAGTAATTAAGTGCCTTATTAGAAAAAGTAATTTGCTTCTTTGTCTCAGGTATACTCATGATTTCACTCCAGGTTGTTTAGTATTATTTGACAGAGCAAGTATTTTGCTGGTGCCTGAAAATTGAGTGGTATATGCTGTATTACAAGGGTGGCCCATCTCCCAGAGAAAGTGTGTTAGGTAATGAAGACTAAATTTATTTTGAGGTATGATTTCCTTCCAGGAGGCAGACACTCCATAACAACCTTTTCAGTCACTAGTAATCCTATAGTCTAATGACTGGTATTTTGCTGGTATTCTAGCTCCTGTAATCATGTATTTTGTTGAGCATGGGAAGAGCAGCACTGACTTTAGGATGACTTTTGCTGTGAAGGAGTACATTTATAGAGAGACAGTGGACTGATGCAATGAAGGCTATCTTTGCATTCTGTTTGACCTCTGCAAAATCTCCAGATACATGGCACAAGTATAGAACAAATTGCTTGCAGCTGTATGTTTCAGAAGAAAGAAGTTTACTAGTGATCCTTTACTTTGCTTAAGGAAATTGTTTGTTAGTCTACATATATGCACCGAGTAAGATTTCATCCATTTTGTGCAGGTCTTTAAAAAAAATCTCTGCTAATATCCACCATGTGACTTCAGAAAACTTACAAAGGAACTAACAATTATCTTGATTCCATAAAAGAAATAATTTGCCTGAACAACAATCTGAAAGTGAACTTTACATAGAGAGAAAGATACCAAGTATGTACCAAGCTGCGGCAGAACTCTCTCTTTGTCCCTCCCCCCTTTCTCTCTCTGTCTTCTCTCTCCCCTCCCCCTTTTTAAAGCTTGTTAATTCAGATCAATCCTTCAGTGGTAATATTGCCTTTGGGTTACATGCCAGCCTACAGAATTATATGTTTGAACACAGGGCCAAACTAGCAGTTATTCCCCTGCCACTAAAGGTGAAAAGGTTTCCAGTAAATCAGGTTACTTTTCCACAGGGTAAGCAGTGTTAAATACAGTCTCTCTGGGTACTTCATCAATATGATTAACCTATTGGCATTATAGTTATCAAATTACAGTATAAGAAGTCATAAAGTTAAAAATAAATCTGTTTTCCATTGAGAAAATCTATTTAGGTGGAGACTGCTATATTAAAAGCTTACAGAGTATATATAATAGCATCATAGTTCATGGGGAATCATTACCACAATGGAGGTTTTCAAAATTAAACTTGCAGGAATGTCTTACAGATAAGTAAAAAGCTCTCAAGGGATTCAAGGTACATACCATATAGGGCCATCACCTTATTAGAGTTTTACTACTAACCCTATTAGAAGTCTCCAAGCTGAGAAAGATTACAGCATGTGGATCGTAGAGATATTTTGTAGACACTTTGCAACTCACCACAAAATGTTCACCTTGGGATCTTGGTCCCTGTAGCTGAGTTAAATGGCTGCCCTAATTCCACCACCATGGCTGCAGCAGTCTCTTAATGTACCATAAATCCAGTCAAGTACTTTGACCTCTTTATTCATTGTCACTATAGCTCCTGAAATTGTGCATTCTAGCAAAGGGCCCGCAGGAATTTGGTTCTTTTGACAAATGTGGGAGGAAAGCAAGCTGGTTTCCTGCAAAATGTGGCTATGCTCTGACTGCAGAGAAAATAGAGGCAGTGAGGAGAAACTGGAACACTAATGCACATCAAATGGGATGGTCATTACTTCCTACTACATGCAAATTACTCATATGGTTTAATCAAATACATTACAATTCATTAAGTGGCTGATGCTTCTCTATCACATTCAGTAGTGCTTATGGATTCCATGTTTCATTAATGGGAAGTGTTAGAATAAAAAAGTGATGCAAAAAAGTTACTCTGGATGAAGAAAACTGATGCTTGTATAAATGTTTGTAAGCAAAAGATACATATTTATTGCAATCCCTTCAGATTCTACTCAGTAGGTTCTTTAAGTCTGCTTTAAAGATAGCTCATGCTTTTTCAAGGAAACATGGCTTTTGGCTGTGGTATGGATAATATTCCTTTTAATAAAACACTTCTCAGAAAATGGAGAAGCCTCAAATCACATTGGCAATCAGAGTACTCTTATTAAATTAATCATACTATCTTAAAAAATAGAGGAAGATGAGGGTTCCTAGCAGGACCTGATTTCATACAATGAGTTATTGCTTAAACAGGTGTGAAAACTTGTATATCCAGTCCTGCAATTTTTATTGCTATTAAACAGGCCAAATTTGGCAACAAACCTAAATGTACTGAGAGATTAGACTGTTTCAGACCCTTCAGAAACGTTGCACTGCATGATGACAATTCACATCTAGAAGACGTAAAAATAATATGTTCTCTGTTACATTTAGTAGATTCAAATTATTCATTTGAAATCTAGTAGAGCTGCCTGCATGTGTATGAAAGAATGTTATTGATTTCTTACCTTAAATTATCAGAAGTTTCTGTCAGTAGCATGACACTAATATATAGGACTTTCCACAGCTCCATTTGAATAGCTGTTTTTGACTGAATGCTGTTGACTTACTGTTGCTAGATTTTTCTTTACAGTATTACATGTAAAAAGTAAAATGTTATATTCCTTATTTCCATGTGCATAATGTTTAAGGTATGGTGTGGTCCCAAACTGTGCACTTCCCCTGTACTAAGGGGGGGGGGGGGGGGGGAGTAGGGAATAGGGGGATAAATACTGAATTTATCCATGGAAATAAACAAATAGTGACCTAGCTAAAAAATACCTTTTCTCCTATGATGTGTTGGAACACCATTCTTCTAAGGCACCAAGGTTCCAAGTGTGAATTAGCTGCAGATTATTTTCTGTCCTCCCAGAAACATGATACTCCCTCAGAAAACTTGAAAAAGTTGGATTATATTAATTAGCTAAATTATTTGTATCAAATTTTAAAACGTTGTTAAAAGCTGTTGAATTAACCCTGATATTGTGACTAGTTTTGAGTAATGTTTCTTTAGTATTTTATTCGTTAATATAGCACCATATTTATACAATAAATGCTTAGTTAGCATATTATGTTTCACCCAGGGAATGAATTAATGTATTGGATTAATAAAATCAATCTGATTTTGGGTCAGTTAGCCCATATTATATTTCAAATGACTATGACAACAAATTTGATTACTATTGCCAGCATGATACACAATAAAAGAATAAGAGTTAGGATTAAATATTTAGAGTGACAGTTTAAAAAAAAATCTACCAAATTGAAATTGCAAAATTGACAATGTTAGTACAATGTTGAAATTACAGAACCTCTACTTGGGTCTTTCTAAACAAGAATAGAAAATTTCTCCATCTTGTCCTTCATCCTACCTGTAGCTGATTATCAGGTGCATACAAAGAAAACTCTATACTATCCTCTATCAAATTTGCACTTACACTAATTTGCATTTCTTTGTCTGAGAGGCATTCTTTTTGACTCCTTAAGTGCATTGGTTTAGGCACTAATGTTTTCCAACACCTTGAAGCATTTGGTCAAATGTCTAACTTTTTTGAGAACTCCATGTTGAAGTTATCCATAACTGCCTCCAAGTTGTCTTCAAACCATTCTAAATTGTTTGCAGTCCTATTTTTATGGTAATAAATGTGCCACTGCATAGTATTCTACAGAGAAAATGTTTTTCACATAGGATCCAAAGAGCAACTGCAATCATTAGGACCATTAAAAATGAAGGAAGAGCTAAAGTAATACTGGATTTAACTTATCTCCCTTAATGCAAAACCTCTGGACTATAAACTATCCTATTCTTCTGCTCAGATTTTGTATTTCCCTTCTACTCGATGGCACTCAGTGATCACTCAGGCTAAGATATAAAAAGGAGTGATGCAATTTACAGCATCTAGACCTTCACGGCAGAATCTGAGGTTGGATGGGACAGGAATTAGGTAAACATTTGGTGCGCTTTACAGAAACTAGCACACTAGAAACTAGTAATCAAAAGGGAAACATAATCTCAGATCCCAGCCCTTGCTAAAGTTTGGATGCCTTAGACTATTTCTACATTAACATGTAATAAAGCACAATAGGATCAGTTGATTCTAAGATTCTGACATCCACACAATATACATTTCAGGTGCTTTGTAGCTTCATTCCTTTTTCTTTGAATTTCACCCTTTTCCCCTAGCATTCTGGGGAGCATCTACCCATTGAGAAGACAGAAGTCCAAAAATTAATGTGAGAAAGATTAGTGGAAAATCAAAGTTAATAAATGTGTTTCTAGAAACATTATTAAAAGTTGTTATTATTATATCGGCAAGACTTCGCCAAGAATACTGTGTTCAGTTGTGGTCATCCCTGTCTGAAACAAGTGAGCTCAGCCTAGAAGATGTGCAGGGAAGGATCATCATGTCACTGGGAAAATGGAGATTACCACCTATGGAAAGCAACTGAAAGAGCCAACTATGTTTAGCCAGGCAAACCAAAGCTAAGCAGGGAAATTATTGTCTCTGTAAATGGATCAGAAAGGTAAACACTAGCAGGGGAACAGTTCTTTAAGCTTAAGAACAATGTTGACACAGAACCAGTGGGCATATCCCACCTATGAATACATTTACAACAGAAATTAGCAGGTGGCATAGCCATCAGAGGAGTAAGGCTGTGAAACAGATTTCTATCGGAGTAATGGGTACAAAGATTCAAACTTTTTTTGGTATCAACCTTCATGGTTGCATGGCTACATGTGAGACTGGATGATGCCATTGCCTGAAAGGCAGGTGCTGCAGATAGTCACCTGCAGTACCATACAGTTCTGGTACAGAGGGACCTCCTCAGCTCTATGTGATCCTGAATGATAGCTTGTAGAGAGAAAACACTGGGTAAAATCCATCTACCTCCTAGCACTGTGCATACTTCTGTGACCCTCTTGTTGTTTCAGGACTGGTGTGAGGAAGGCTGAATTGCCTGGTGTTTACATTGAACTCAGCATTTGACCCTTGTTTTGTGGCTTGTTTCCCACCAATTGCATTGATGTTGTTAGTCCTTCTAACGACATCAATACCTAGTCCTTCTAGGTATTGTATTGTGGAAGTGAATCCCTGATCTGAATTGTGCAGTGCTATTGCATTCTGCTATTAGTAACAGGAGATAATTTGGCATTTGGGTGGACTCAGTAGGAGTAGGGAGAAAAATATTGTTGTTAACTATTACATATCAAATTTTATGACATATGAATATCTTTTTGTTGTGTTATATACAACAGAGAGAAGAAATAATTATGGGCAAAAGAAATTTGAAAAAGCTGAATTGTGAATATATAGCACACAAGGTTAATAAATATTACCTGAAATTGATTATCCTATGAATCTACTTGGGGTAACAAGAGAATAATTGTCAATGTCTTTATAAGCTACTGGCAAAATAACGTATTTTATATTTTATGGCACAGATTATATATATTAGTACAGAGGGTTCCAACAAAGATTTCTGCTACCCAGTCTGTAGTTTTTATCCATGATTATGCTTTTAGGTGCTGTAGTATTTTATGGAATAACTAAATACAGATGGAAAAAGGCAATAACCCATGATATTCTAACTCTGCAGGAAGGTTGGTCCTGCCTCTATTTATGCAGTCAGGTTGAGGAGCCTAGCCTTGACATAGCAAGCAGAGCCAGAGCCATGAGATGCATCTGAGTTGTTCAGAAAGACTTCTCAGCACATCAGTGTGCATTGTCACTCATCTAGACAACTACCAGCGAGAGGTCCATCAGGGTCTGCACAATGCTCTGCTTTCATAAAACGTGTATTCTTGGATATGGCAAAATAGGTGGATGTGCTCCAACTATTCAGCAGCTGTCCAGTGCTGTCCTGGTAGCCTGAGCTGGGAAATGGAAGGAAGAAGGACCTGGTCCTTTCTCAGCAGTGAGATCCAACTGAAAAATCAGGAACAAGAATAATAACTCCTTTTACTTTTTAATAGGGTTTTTAATAGTAAAAAGTCCTGAATAGTTTTGTAATTAATCATATCATCCTATTTGTGTTATATAATTTTTGGGGAGTAAAATTATTTTTAATAACCTTTGACACAAACAAATTGCTAGTTTATAGTACATGGGTGTGCACATGCATCTGACAGTATAAAAAATGTGGTTCGTAAAGCTGTGGAACTCCTTGTCGCAGGATGCTGTATAAACTGTGCAGATATCTTCAACAACAGAGCAAAAAAGCTGGCACGGAAGAGAAATCCACCAAATATTTCCAAACCAGTAGAAGTTTCTGGTATTTACCATGCCTCAAACCTTCATATTTGGGAGGGCAAACCAGGAAATGTGTGAGAGAGGAACGGATGAGTACCACACATACTAGCCTTACTTTTGTTTTCTTCCCCAGCAAGGTGAGCACAAAGGTTAGTGAAGTGAGTTCAGACCTATGCATGACAAGGTTTTTGACTTGGGCCCCACCCTTTAAAGGATTAAAAATTTTATATCTATATAAAAGACTATATAGTAAAAACAGCAGATGAGAATCACATGTGTTGCTTTCTCTGGCACCAAGATCCACTTTGTGTCAAAGTGGGGAAAAAAAGGGTCATTTTAAAAAAAGGGGTGGGAGGAGAGGGAGTGTGTGGGGAAGAGGATGGGAAGGGCTATAATTTCTTTCCTGCACACTTGAGGAAGTCTCAGTAAATAAACTACAAGTGTCCTACAAATAAGATGTACTGGTAACAATACATATAGCAGCATTAGTTTATATGCACTAAGGACTTGTTCAGCTCTGCCTTACAGACTTAGGCTTTATGGGGGTCGACTGGATTTTGAGGTTAGTTGACTGACAACAATATCAGCTTTTTTTTTTTTTCAGTTCTGTTTTAACTAGATGAAGAGTGAGCAGGTTGGTGTGCCTTCCCTTAGTAATTGTGCAAGGCTAGAAAACCTTGAAGCTCAGTGTCATTGGAATGAAACCCAGATATACAGGAACTTTACTGGTGTATCTAAATTCTCCAGGACTCTTGAATTAGGTTGAACTAACCTAGTAGATTTTTTTTTCCTCAAACCATTTTAATGCCATGTCTGCAGTGGCGTGAGGGTCTATAGTGGGCTCTTGAAATGGGGAGAAAATGACAAGTAGCTTAAAGAAACTAAAATTAGGTTTGATTTGGGCTCTGAGTGACAGCTGAGGTCAACATTTTCCTAAATTTTTTGCCAATGGCTGTCAATCATGTGAGAAAAAAAATCAGATTGCAGATTGCTAAATTTCACATGATAACTATCCCTCCCTTAGAAATAGACCGGTGAGGTCAAATGGTGGTTGAATAATGTCTTCTTCCTCACCTACATGGCCTACTAGCTTCATTTTTTTTTATCTTACCTTAGGTCAGAGCAGAGAGCAGAGCCCAAAGAAAAAGAACTCCATCAAAAATCCATGCCGCCTCCAGAAAGTAATTTGTGGAAAGTAGATGGCAAACCAATCAAAATGCCTCATCAGCAAAATTAGTATTTATGAAATTAGTGATGGAGCAGAACTGGCAGAGTGATTGCATTACAAATACTCAAAATGTAGGGGGAGGGAACAGAGATTTTGCTCATTTTCCCTCCCACTGCTAAAGCACTGTATTTAATTGACTTAAAATTTTTCCCGTAATATATTTCTTTATGAAACCTGCCTTGAGCAATGGATACATGATTGTTCACCGAGGGTTGTGCCTCATTTGTTCCTGTAGATTGTGCCTAATTAACGCTAACTTGTCTGTACATAAAAAGTACAATAGGCTGTCCTTTCCAATTTAATTCCGACAGTTTAATCGAATCTGTATTCTTTCAAAAATAATTAGATCATTTACACTTCATTAACATGTAATGTAATGTTGAGGCATTCATCATAATGATTTCTTATTTTTTCTTGTGCAATATTATCTCCTCTAATGAAACTGTTAACACCATGCATGTCTTAATTAGCTTTATCATATCACTGACAATTTCAGGGAGAGCTACATTTTTACAAATGAAATTAAATTAGTTCAATAGGTATGTTTGAAAAAGAATATGCTCTATTAATGCAAAAATATTAGAAACAGGTTTACCTTTATATACCATTTAGCAGTTTCAATAGTATTTTTTTTCCCATTTCTGTCTCTCAGCAATGAGATGTCTAATGTGCATGGATCACTTTTTTCTTTCCTTATCCTAAACAAAGTGATGATAAGCTTCTCTCAAATATATTAAGCCATCACAGGAAATACTTATAATAACAAAACAGAGATCGTAGCACACCCTCCCACCTCATAACCAAATCCCTTTGATTCTGGGAGGAGTTCCTGTGCAGATCTTGGCGTCCCACCTCAAAATGCCTCTGAAAACATTGTTTGTGGATTAAAGCTGTGAAGGAATTCTCTGATCTGCTTCATGGAGGATGTATTCACTGTCTCTGTGTTTGTAAACCTTGGCCAAAAATGAGTGGTGCTAGGATCTAATCCTGCATATTGCTAAGAAGGCACTACTCCCGTGGGCCTGGAAACCTCCACGTTAGCATACATCTTTCAACAAGTATTTACAAGCCATTCACATTCTGACAACATTCTTGCAACCGAGGATGTGTTTGTAAATGTTAATAGAAAACAAATTGCCATGAAGTGGCTCCTGGAAGGTACAGAGTACCCATAGCTTCAAAGGAAAGACAGTGACAGTGTTGTGCTCAGTATTTCATAGGAAGCATTCTGCACCTGCTTGGATTGAGCTTTAAACTAGCTGAAGGTCCTAAAATGTTTTAGAGGCAGATAAGCTTCTTTCCGTCAACTCTTGCAGTCTTGCCAACACAAGGAGTGTGCCATATTCCTGTCTACTGCAGCTGAATGAATATTGTGAAGCAAAACAAAAATTGCAGGCAATTGTTAAAATAAAATAAACAGACTTGTTGTTATCAATATTCATGATCTCTTTAATTTTATTCTGCATGAACGCTTGTACAAACAGTTATTTATTCAAAGAATTTCTCCTTAGTGTGAAAAATCTGGAGAGTACATGAGTAAAGATTGTGCAAACTTGGGGGAATCTTTCTGAAGTCCGTGTGACCAATCCCATATTACATCCAAAAGTAGCCAGTGGCAAGTAGTAACCAAGACAGAGTTGATACATATGGTTCACAAACAAACCATAGGCAGGAACATCAGAGAACAATTTTGTTAAACAATTCTAAAGAAGAAACAATTCTGCAAATATGAGAGTCCATCTGAAAACAATTTATAAGCAAGCTAGAAGGCTAAATTAATCAAACTATTTGCTATAATAATAATTATATAATAGTAATGATAGCAAATTAATAGTAATTATAGCAAATAGTTGCTATATATAATATATATAATGATAAATTAATCAAACTATTTGCTATTTCACTAGCACTAACTACTTCTACTCACTTTGCAAAACTGAAGCAGAGATAATTGTATTTATTTTTCTTTATGTATGTATCGTCAAAGGTTGTTGTACAAAGTCTGTTGGACCATTACTGATAAAATTGATAATAATAGTATCTTTGAGTCCCAGAGGTCTCATCAGCCTTTTAAAAGAAAATGCTACAGATAATTTTTAATAAATTTTAATGCACCTTACTAAAATCCATGAACATAATACAGATCAAAAGTAAAATTCTGACCCTTTCATGATAACCTGCAATAGCTTTTAATTTCCCTAGTCCTATTTTACGTTTTAAGGAATTATAGTATGTACTGAACCCTTATATAGTATCATTGATTTTTTGATCCTTTCTCACTAACATTTTGACTGTTGATTTTCAGTTTTCTTGATGCTTCTTTTTTTTAAATAGTAGTGTAACTTTAACTTATACAAGGCTTATTAATGCAACAGCAGAATGTCCGGGAAACAGTTTTTAGCCTACTTTTTCAACTTTAAGCATGTAAATAAAATTTTCCAAAAAAAGAAATTAGTCATTACAAAATGGCAAATGCTAGGTTTAGGGATTTGTTTATGAATTAGATTTTTTTTCCTTTCCCTGAGAAGCTTGAGAATGTAGAGTTTTAAGAGGATTGTGGAAAAAACTAAGTCAAGTGGGTTATTTGCCTGTGTCTTCAATAAAACCATGTTAGCAGAATTGCTCCAGTGTTTCCTGACTTTTTTTAAAAAAGTTGTTGCTGCATTCTTTGATTTATCACTTTAAAGTGGCTTGAACTGTTAACACCAAATGTTATTTCTTTTGTTAGTTTTGCATGATAAGTCATCTTTATAATGCTTGATTTAATTTTTGTTTCATTTTATCATATTGTTAGGGACGGATTGATCAAAATCAGCAATTCTAAGAATTTGCCGAGAACTAAGCATGCAACATGAGAAGAAGGAAAGGGATATGTAGATATTCATTTTGAAGTAGAGAGAGAAAAATTCCAGCTTGTCCCAGTTTATCACAGACAGGAAACTTCAGCTGCCCTGGTGATGGTGTCACTACCTCTTTCAGTACTGTGGGGTTGCCTTCTTTATGTCTTTCTACATTCCCCAAAGATGTCATATCTTGGGTCAGCAAATGACCAAATCTGAAAGCTTTTGGAGACCCTTTTTGATCAATTTTGGCAAATGTAAGACAAAAAAAAAAAAAAAGTCCTTCCCTAACGCATTCCTAAGCATGGATTGATCTGTAGACAAATCTATTTAAATGAAAATACTATTTTGCTATGTGCATTAGGGAACAAAGCATATATATTTGTACATTGGTTTTATGTTGGTTAATCACAGTGTGTACATGCAGACATGCAAACAATTGAGACAGGTAGATAAGAGATCTATATGGTTCTTGTAGCCCTTTTAAGATACTGAGCAAACCCTTTGGTTCTTTTTTTTCCTTTTTCTTTTAGATACTGATTTGCAGGTTAGATGAGTGTTTGCTAACTTCTAATGGCTTTGGTTTCATATACTGACCATTTGTTTGCATGTATTCTGCTAGCATACTTAGCATTAAAAGTGAAAGTGCATGACAGGCAATAGGCTTACACCTGTAGTTATGTGCTGGCAGATTTATAGAGGCAACACTAATGTGTCTGTTTACACACTTTACCAGCCTTTCTGCTTGCTGTCATGCTACTCAGTAGGCAGAGCCTAGGAAACTCACATTCTCCCAAAAGATGCTGGACTGCTGAAGGAATTTGTCATATTTATTTTGTATTGCATTCTGGTAACATCCACTGGACCCATCTTTCACTACTCACAATTCCCATTTCAAAACCCTTCACATTTTAACAAAGCATCCAATCGCAAAGTGCATTAGTTTGCAGAAGTGGAGCTCACACACATGGAACTCTTTAAAGTTCTCGCACCATCCCACGTAAAGTAAGCATTATGGACTCCTCATTTTATAGCAGTGAAAACTGAAACAGATATTAACAGCCATTTTCAGACAGAACTTAGGCTAACTTTAAAAAAAGGTTCCCAACAGGCTCAGTCCAGGCTGCAATTTCTTCAGAAGGAAATGGTAAAGTTTGAGAAATTGAGGAAATGTAAACCAGCATCATGAATATACTCTCAGAGCATGATATGCAAAATGTGGAGCATCTACAAGTGAACTGATTTCAAAAGGAATTAGAGATTTGCCTGTCTTGGAAGCTTTACCCTTACAATTGACTTGACATTAGAATCTGCTGTTTGATATTCTTTGGTTTGTACCAATGAGTATTCTTTCTTAGCATAAATAATACGAAATTGAAGAAAGCTAGAATAATGGTAAAAATATTTTTTAAGTACAAATAAATGCATACAATTTAATGATATATTATAATAATATAGCCTTAACAATAAGAGGCCCAAGTGAAATACACTGCCAGATTACTCCATGAATAAATGAATGCTGTTTTTACCAACAATGTAAGAGTAAATTTCTTCAAAGTATTAAGGCCAAATTATTATTTTATTTACTACTGTTTTCTTCCATCTGCTTCAGTTGAGGGAAAACAGAGTCTAGATCTCCTGCGCTAAGAGAGGAAATGTTAATGTTGACTTCTTCAGAGGCATTTCTCACATAACATAATTAAGCACTGGAAATCAGATTACAGCAGTTTTCTAAACCATAGAAAGAATCACCAGTGGAAGACAAATAACTAATATATTTTTATGTACACTTTTCAATAAATATGTTAATTTATCCCATGAACAGATTTATTTGAGAATGTAGTGTTATTTTTGGTGCTGTATTTGTGTAGTTAAGGCTTGATCCTCCCTTATCCCCCTTAACCAAGGGGGTTATAAATGATTAGCACATCTGAAAAATAAAACTCTTATTAATATGCCTATGTATGGATTTAGTTAATCAAGCCTGGCCTTGATCATATTATGTCAATTTACAGGTATTTGGTATATTTGTGTTTGGATTAAAATTTCTTTTTTAGTATCATTATTCTCTTCCAATAGTTATCTTTCAGATGCCCCATTACTTGGGTATGTGCCATGTCAGGTATTCTTGCATAATGATTTATATGGACAAGCTAAATTAAGTTCAGTTGTTTATACAGTATCTATTTGATTTATGTCTATATTTGTTTGTGATTGTCTTTATGGTTGCTAGTGTTAATTAGAGAATCAATTAAAAAAGATTTTTTAATGAAATGAATATATAGAAAAACACTCTGTTATAATATACAGCGTTATTTCTATAACTCAGTATCAATATCCTGTATTACTTCCTTTTCACAGTCTTACTGTGAAAATCTAGTGGAAGATATTTCAGAGGTACACAAAGCAGCCTTTTGCTTCTTTTCTAAAGTAACTCACGGGAACATCTTTAAGTTTTCCAACATAATCATTATTTGTTATGGAACTACAAGTCCAGGGAAAAGAACCTGTTGCTCCGCTCTTAAATTTTTTCCAGATTTTTGATTCTTCTTTTTTCCCTCTTCTTACTCAATTCATCTTTCAGGCTTCTGTCACCATGAAGCTTCTCCTAAGGTCACCTGATAATAACAATGTCCCTATTCTGTGTCTCCTTAATATTTATGTGTTTGGGCACAATTTGCCAAAGCACTGTGAGACCTTCTGAGTTACATGCTTAATGCTATTCTTTCACTGATACACTCAGACTTCACCACATATTAACTAGTAAACATTTTTCTGAATGATGCCCTTAAAGCTCTGCAACAAAATGTAGCTTTGTTTTCCTGTAGTTGATACTGCATCATCCTTCCAACAGGCAGAATCCTCCTATTTTGAGTCAACATTTTTGCTGGGAAAACTCATAGAATCATAAAACAGCTGGAGTTAGGAGGGAACTCTAGAATGTCTCTAGTCCAATCTCCTGCCCAAAGCAGATGTAAATTCAAAGTTGATCATGTTGCTTAGGGCCTTGTCCAGTTCAGTTTTTGAAATAAATTTGGTAATGGGAGGGATCTGAGACAAATCCCAGACCATTCGTGGCTAGCTTGCTAAAAATGTAGTAGGGCATCGTATTAAAATCTGTCTCTCTTCCCAAAAAAAGAAAGCTTAAGAAGATACAAACTATTTGTTTTCAGGTGTTCTTTTTTTTTTTCTTTTTTGGTTACAGCCCAACTAAAATTATTTCTGCTTTTCAATATCTGTGTCTCCACAGCCATTCTGAGACATTTGTTAAATGCAGGGGGGTCTGGGTTTTGTTTTGGTCTTTTATGTCTTTTTTAGTGGTCAGTTCTGTTTTCTCTCCACCATTTGCTCACCTCTCCACTACATTGTTTAAACCAATGTTAATCTGTTTGTACAATCATACTGTGAAAGAGCCTGCTCACCACCATAACACTAGGAGCTGCACTAACAAAAGAGGCAAAGATCCCAATTGCTTCTGAGATTAGTCTTTTGGGCCACCTTCCATCATACAGACTCCTTCTCCCATCCCTTTAAATCTCCCACTTGACTCCTTTCCCTCGCTGCCTCTGAGGTGCCTCCCTGCTGGGATTCAGGTCTAGCAGCCACAACTTCTCTGTTCATGCCATTGCTCACAGCAAAGAGGGATAATATTGCTATTGCTGCTTCTCAGCGCCTCTTTAGTCAAAACAGTTCAGTGTTGGACAGCTTGGCTTCCTCTCCTACCCTATTCTGGAGCATTGGTGTAGTTGAAGCAGCTTTGACTGGGGAGAAAAGCCACGGACTTGAGGAAAAGTGCAGGGAGGAAACTCTGATTTCACCCCTCCTTGAATCTCTACCCACTGGTTGGTGTTTCCTGGCTAAAAAATCTGAACCCTCGAATCAGTTTCAGCAATCAGAGCCCAGAGGGGTTCAAAGCAGCTCAATACAGTAGCAGTCTGTCTGAAAGACATCACTCTTTAAGTGCTAAACCATCCATAAACTTGACCCACTTTGGAGCTTGTAAGACAGGTTTTGATGAGATAGCTAAAACATGATTCATTCCAATATACTTTTGTTACGTACAGATACTTCCAATCTCTGCCTTCCCAGGCAGGCTTCTAGGTATTCAATCAAATATTTTGTTACTGTACTTTTTTTTTTAGGAGTGATTTTTACATCTTGTGTTACTGGAAACTTATTACATGAAAATACAAAGGCAGGTGAGCTTTTATGTGGTCCTAAGTGGCAGCTGCAGCTCCCTGAGTCACAGCTGAGCCAGTTTGAATCCAAGTGGACCACTGATGGCTGAAGCTCATGGTGTCTTAGTTTCCATGATAGGAGTGCTTTGAGCTAGCCACAATAAAGCATAGAGATGTCAACATCTCCTGCAGCAGCAAACCTGGGTTAAGAGGGCAGGCACAGCCTATGGACAGCAGGATGGCACAGCCTAACACAGTAGAGAGGCTGACATACTGGATCTCTACTCATCAGATCCACACACATTTCTCTCAGTAAGTTCACAGGGTAGCAGCAGCATAAAATTTAGGGAAAGTCCTTTTCTTTAGGGCAGGCTGACAGAGAAGCTGTCATCATACTATTTGCCCTGCTATGTACAGAATACAATTTTAAAATCTTTAAGAATAGACACTGATGCTATAAAATGCCCTCTTTACAAACAAAAAGCACACTTTGTAAATATCCCAGAGCAGGATAAGGGCTGAATTAATTAGTTTGCTGAACCTCATTTTAATCCTCTCTGGAATGTCACTAGGCTTTCCCAGCCGACATTTGCTCTATACTCTTCACACCAGGTTTTCACCTGTTATGCCAGTGTAATTCTAAAGTAAACTGCAGCGATGTTACTACAGTTTTGTATTTGTCTGAGTGAAAGCAGCATCCCGCCGTTTGATGGTGAGGTATGAAGGGGAGACAGACTGTAGCACCATTTGCCTGTAGGAATTGTTAAAGCCAAGACAGGATTGCTAAACTGATTAGAAAAGAAGCCTGAAAATACTTTTTCCAGGTTTCCTACAAGAGTCAGGTCCCCAAGTTTTACACTGCCAGTGGAAGGTGTCTGACAAGAGTGAGCTTGCCTCGCCATCCACGAGGAGGGAGCCAGCAGCAACATGATGGGAGCAGTTACCTGGAACTAAAGGGGGATTCATTGAAATAAATATGCCGGGGGGGTGGAAGGCTGAATTGGCTGCCATCTGAAGAGATGGCTTCACGGCCTGTTTACACACATTGTTGAATCCAGAGCATTGATTCTATGTTTGATGTGAAAAGAAATTAAAGCCCTGGTCTCATTAGATAACTGGTTATGGTTAAAGATCACAGGGAGACTCTCTCTTCTTTTGTATGACACTGAATGGGTCTCAGCAGGCAGGTCCTTGTGCACAATTGATTTCAAGCAGAGTTTTGTCTGAAAGATGCTTCTAGATTATGGCAAGAAAGCATTCTATAATCCTTCTGCCAATGTAGTTATGTTTAACAGACATTCAACTCTTATCACTGATTGATAACACTTAACTCAAAACATATTTAAGCTTTAGGAATGTCAATATTTTGCCGCCAAGTGAAGGTGACCCTTGCTCTTCTTGTTTGCTAAGTGTGCGCAGTGGTTTGCTGGTAAATTTGTAAGGGTGGTTATGTGGGCAGGCTGTTATGGATTTGCTATCTTAGCCTGAAGTGTTTGCTGCTGATTATGTGATTAAATCAATAATAATTTCTGTTTGGATCCTGTGCTTCTGGATTCATCTTCTTTTCCATGCTGTGGAGCAGAACAATGGGCTCCTGTACTTGAGCCTGAAGTGCGTTGTTAAAGAAATGCCAAAGGTATGGCAGGTGGCTTCCAAATCTCTTTAGAAAGCAAAATATTATAACAGCTCTACAGGTAAATAAACCAGTGAGGCCTTTGTGGCAAAGGAGGTGAACATGACAGGCGCAGAATAGGGGGGTCCTTTTAATCAATGTTACTGTTTATTCTGGCTTACCTGAAGTAGTGCATATCCTGCCAAACTGCCTTCATTCCATATTAAACAGATATTCTTTTATTCTGATACAGAGGGAATTTACATTTAAACAGGCACAGCACTCACATTCACAGCATATGGTCATTCTAGCCACCCTGGCAGTTTTACATTACAACACAGGAGGTCCATGTGATGCACTTCACAGGACAAAGAGCATTTCCTCTCTCTTTTTTTTCCTCCCTCTCTTTTTCCTTCCCCCTTGCCCTCCTCCCTTACCCCTTATACACATACAAACTCAGAAACCACCACAGAGCAAACTATATTAAGAATTCCTCGGCGTTCTGCATGTAGTATGAGCAATAGATCTACAGCAGGGAAAAGCAGCCTGTTTTGCTTAAGTTGCTGTAGGCTGCAGAGTTGGGGTATTTTCTTTTTTTTCTTTTTTTTCCTGTAGCTTCTCTCCAGCAAAGGACACCAGCACAGTAATTTATAATAACTCATGTATTAATCTGAGCCACACTGGATGAATCTTCAACTCTCAGAGAGGAATCCTCCCTTAATCCTTCTTTCCAAACTCCTTAGTGGCTAAAGGGGCTTTACCTTGCAAGCAACTTTTGTGCTGCTCGAGCTCTCAGCAGGAAAATCTGGGACAATTCAATGTCCCAGCAGAAATCACTGGGACACCAACAGATCTTTTAAAATCAGAACATCTGGTCAGTCACCTTATCCCATTTGGGTAAACAGAACTTCGTTAATCAGGCTGTGTTAGAAAACTGATTGAAACTGAAGGCAGTTTAATGGTTATAGGGTAGCACTTGGCTAATGTTTTAACACTGGGAGCGTAGCGTACTGTGATGGACAACAACTGTGCTAATCAGTTGTTTTAAACAACAAATTCCTTGTAGCAATGTTAAATACCACTTTTTTAAAATGGCAAAGCAACCTCAGGGAACATGTTCTTCTCTGTTTGTAAAAGAGGAGTTTCCTGAGGTGATTATTCATCTATTAACAGCAAAAGGCACCGTTCATTCAACATATTTAACTAACACTGGAACTGAGGCTGGACAAATTCATTTTGTCTCATCTTAAAACTTTTCCAGAATTCCTACCAAGCTCTCACATTAGGGCCACACTGATGGCACTCTCACAATGCAGGGAAAAGGAGGTAGGGATGAAGGAGAGATGAAAAAAACCTAAGGGTAAAAAAAAAATTTGTTTAAATAAAGGTCAGAGAAAATGAAATATCCTAGGCTTTTGAGAAATTTTGTCTTCAGCAGCATCAGATACTACAATGAAACTCACTGTAGCAATATATAAACATAAAAACAATACTGTAGAGCAAAGGTTTGAGTAAGTGTGTAAAAAAATTCATCCCTGGGTAAGTGAAAGACTGAAAGACAGAAAAAGGATGTTCAATAGTCAAATGCAAGTTTTATAAATCCCAACAGCACAGCTTTTTTCCCCCATTTCTAAACATATTAAAAAAAACTAATTCCATGTGCAGGATGCTGTTTTTGAAAACATTTGTAGGCAGGAAGTTTTGTACTGTAGATATCTACACTAAGGCCACAGCTGACCTGCAATACAGGGAACTGTCCCTGTTTATCTGTTGCACTTAGACATCTGAACTGAATATGTCCCGCAGCAGCCATTGGTGTGTGACCTTTGTTAACGAAGAGGTACTTCAGGTGTACCTGGAGTGCAGGGTTACATCTGCAGCTGGGGAGGAGGGAGAATGAGTCTTCCGCTACCCAGGCCACGTTGTGGGTTTCTATTAAATTATGTGCTACTCATAGTGAAAGGCAGGTTACTTCAGGAAGAGACACGATTCATAACTTTAAAAGCTACTTTGTTGTGAAAATAGTAAAATCAACCAAGCCTGAGGCAGATAGAGGAAAATGCATAGTTCCACACTCTGGGTAAGATCAATGTTTACAGCAGGGAAAAAAAAAGTAAGAAAGAAAGAAAAAGGAAAAAAGGAATGTTTGTCCTGGCTCTCCTCACTGTAAATCAGGACCAACTCCACTCAAGTCAATGCATTTACACCAGTGTATGATCTAAATTGATCCTACTGAATTCACAGTTACAAAAATATTTTCAGAGAACCTTATTCACAGATTTTAAGGGGACTGACAATAATTGCCAGCCTTGAAGAGCAATGATCATGACTTGGTAGTTTCCTACTGCTCCAGGTGTGATGTTTTTCAGTGGCTTTGTTTTTCAAATAAGATAGCAGCGAGAAGGCTTTGGTGCAGGCTCCAAGGGAAAATTCACAGAGGCAAATGGGCTGAATCTGGCCCCAGTGACGAAACCAGCTGTATTATACCAATATTTTATACTAATATATTGTTAGTACTGTGTTCTTGAGGAAATGTGGAATGTGAAAGGCAAGCTGGCAAAAAGTAACTTAGAGCAAAAAAGTTTCAGACTGTAGAGGCAGTGGTTAGGATCCATATGCGGGCAGCCAGTATGTGTGAAAGGGGCACTGTTCCTTTTCCATCCCTGTTGCTGTGCTGGTGGTTGACATCTGCCTATCTGAAACCCACACAGCCCCAGAGAAGGAAATGGCTGCAAGGCGTCACACACAGAGAATCCTTTTGTTGTCCTCATTTGTTGGCCAAGAAATTTCATCATGCTAGTTTTTTTAATTCTTCCATGTAAGTGCAGGACATACTGCACAGAGGAGGATACTGCAACAGAGAAGGTTGCATTTGATTTGCCATTGTATGCCCCATGCTGTATTTGCCGCTCATATTCACTAGTTCTTTGGCAGAAATCATCAGAGAAGAATGACAGGAACTAAGATATTTCAAATCCTCCTAAATGTGCTGATATTTTCCTGACATACACATTTTATAGCTGCTGGTGGGATATCCACAACTCCCCATTGTGAATTGCCATGAAGGGAAGAGTGCAGTCTGAAGCTGCGTTGTTTTGAACAGCCTTCTAGGTATGCATTTTCAGGGTGAGATTGCAAAGTGAGGTGACAGGCTAATTTTTGTACTTCTTTGAGAAAAAATCCTCTGATAAACTTATTTTGAGATTAGACATATGCACTGGAGGGTTACTTTCTTTTTTTTTTTTCCCTCAGGTTATTCTGATGCTATGTTGCTATCTCTCACCACTGTCAGTCTAGCACAAATATAGATGGGAAGACCCATGCAGCATTAGGGGCATGATACTTCATAATCTGCTTCATGCCTAATCTGGATTGGCTGTATTTAAATTAAAGGCAATGTGTGCTTCTTCTTTCCCTGTCCTTTTGTTCTCAGAAGTACCATGTCACAACAGTGACTTTTGTAAAGTGGATATGATCACTCACTGAAGAATCCCTCACTGCAGTGCTGGTTTAATTAGCTGATTTTAGAAACCATGGGGATGTTTGGTCATCCAGGTACTGGTATCCCCTGTTATCTGTGTACATTTGACATCAAGCTCCTGGAAAAGTGCAGTTCTAGCTAGACTGATGTTGGCTTTCCAGAGCAGAATTGTCCTTTCACTAACACGGTAAGTCAGAGAAAAGAGTCCTGAACTTTGCTTATTGATGGCCAGATGATTTAATACGTGGGAATTACTCATGCAGGTGCATGTGAATTCCATGAATCTCCTTTTTGCAGCTATCTGTCTCCCCTCTCATGTTTTTTTAAGAGAAAATCACTCATCATCCCCAAACAAAGCTTCTGGCCCTGAAGAGTGGATCACCTAAATCTTTGCTGATCTTAGAGGCTTTGTGTCAGGCAGTTCCCAGCTTCTGTGGCATCTTTGGGTGGTTTGAAGCACGCTTCCCACAGGAGACTCTTCCTCCCAGGTAAGTAGAAAAAAGGATAACTTTGGCTGTCCAGCAGCCCCATTCTTTTGTAGTAGAAGAATTTGCATAGCCACTTGGGATGCAGGTACAGAGCCTGTACCTTTGAAACACACTGTCTGAGTACTGCCTCATCTGACTGTATCTGAGGGCAAAAAGCGACAGTAAAGGGTTCTGCTTCATCCTTCACTGCATTTAAGCAGGGTCATAATGTATAACTCTACACATATACATGTGCAGATGTTTGCACATGCTTGTGTACCTACTTTTCACAGTTCACACACTCCTAAGAAGATTTTGCCTTACATTTTTGTTTGTTCAGATACAGGCTCACCACTCTAAATAATTCCAACCCCCACCCCCCCCTTTTGCTTTTCGTTGATGTTATACTCATTTTACTCTGAGCAAGCTAGTTTGTTCCTGTCCTCTGAGGAAGTTCAAGGTATAATGAGCAAAGCATCCGGATTAATTAAGCAATGTGGTGCAATTACCCCTCCCCTACCCCCATTTCTCCTTCCATGGACTAGATTGGATCTAATCCAAACCAAAGCAGTCCTGAAAGTCAGTCTTCAGCCAACAGTCAGTCCATTCTGCTGACATCCAAAGAATGGTTTTACTATATAAATGATAAGAAATACCCTTGCTAAGACAAGAAGCCCTTTAAAGGCGTTACTGTCACCTTCTCAAATGTTTGCAGTGACTCCAGGCTCTTTCCAAATACTGTACAACACTTGCAAACTTTTCTGTTGCCAAGCATCCCAGTGAAATGTGATGCTTCAGAGCATATGAACTAGATGATACTCACAGCATCTGACTTTTCCCGAATGCCTCAGCACCACACACACAGCAGCGTAGACTAACTCTTTCCCTTTTATTTGTAGTAACTTTAAACTTGGGCAGCACCAGGTATGTCAAATTACCTTGATCATGAATCTTCAGGAAATTATTGCTCTCTCTACATAGTGCCATGTCCTTTAAAATGTGCCAGGGGGATGGCACTGTTTTCCCAGTTGGGAAGCTGGTGTTTTAATGCATGTAACTGATACTGATTTATGCTCTGGACAGAATTTAGAGCAAGATGGAAAAGGTTATGTTTTCATCGAAAATTTACTTCCAGCATTTTCTTTAACTGTCTATCTTTATGCAATCTCAGCAACTATCTCAGTCAACCAAGTGAGTCATTGGGCTCTGAATGAGGGGACTGCTGTAGACTGTGTATCTCCCTTTTGGAAGACTGTTGCTATTTACTGCAGAGAAGTCATTTAAAATAGAGGGCACAAATATATTTCTGTATCATGCATGTTTTGTGCATAAATTAGATTAGGGTATTAGTATATCATACTTGCAGGTTTCCTGCCTCCTACACAAACCTCTATATTGTCTTCTATAGGCAGTAGATGTGATACACAGCCGGCTCAGATGGATAAAGTATTAATGCTTTGGTCACCTGAGGTTACTAACTTCACTGATGTGAGAGGATAGTTCTGAGTTGAGCGAGTATGTCCTGGACACAGGAGGGCAGATAATGCATAATGTTCTTGTTTTGCATAGTGGAACCATATCATTTTATGTCATGGGGAGGCAGAAAAGCTCTAAAGATAAATTTGAACAGAGGGAAAGCATAAGATTTATTTATGGCTATTTTCTAAAAGAAGAGTCTGCAGAAGTAAGGGACCTGGGGATCCATTCTCCAGCTAAAATCATTAGAGTCTTCAATAAGCATCTGCTATTTGGCACTATCCACACCTCCTACACAGCAGTGACCCTCTGGTCAGATTACTTTAGCACATACTTTTGAGGCTATTGATTGGTAGAACATCAAGCCATATTGTACCGTATCATCCCACTTCATCTCATGCGACAGTTATAGGGAGAAGTTATAAGGAAGACAGTTATATGTTAAAAATCTCCAGCAATGGTGACTGCCTAGGGGTGAAATGGCAAAATGACATGTTCTTATCACTGTCTACGTAAACAAGCTGGGCTGAATGCTAGACTTAGCTTTGAGGGGCAAAGATTCACTCTGCCCTCTCCTCAGACTAGTCAGTGTGCTGTGACAACCTGGTTAGAGAGGAGTGGGCGGCATATGAACATCTTTTAGCAAAATGCTGTCACCTGGGAAATTCTAATAGGAGGGGAATGTTTTTACAGCAGTAACTACAACACTAAGGCTGATGAAGTGTAAAATTTCAGTGGTCCACAGCGTGCTGACTTCTTCTGAATAAATGTTTTTAAAATACACGTTTCTCCATGTGAAAACCCTTTAACAGGTGTCGAGTTTTATACAGGACTCAGTAGCAGAAACCTCAGCAGCTGCATCTTGCCAGATGGGGAGCTGCACATGACTGTAGCAAAAGAGCAAGTCTGGCAGGACTGAGGATTTTAGAGTTGCAGCTCTTAAATCCTTCTCTTGATTTAGACATTGATATTCCGCTGATGGTGGAGAAAGCTGCATTTTTCAAAAGGGATGTACAAAGCAGATTGCAACACAAGAGACGTTTGTAGGACTTGCAGTTCCTCTGCAGTTTAGTGGGAGCTCAGAGCACTGCAGGAATCACTGGGCCACATGGCCAGTAATTACACGTTCTGGAGTTTAGGGTATTCTCCTTGAAAATTTTTACTAGAAATACTTTACAAATGTTCTGCAGAATAATGAATTGCATTATTATATACCAAATGTACCAGTTCTCATAAGTTTATTGAAAGGAATAACTTTTTCTTAATCATCAGCATAGACCAGCTTGAGTATGCATCCGTTCTCCTCATGGTTCTGGTTTTTAAATCTCACACCTGGACAAGGTCTTCGACAGTGCACCTGGAGGTGCAAAGGTGAGCTCACAATGATGCTCAAAGAGGACTGGATTTGGAGGACTGTTAGTGATCCTGACCAGGGTGGAACTAAACTCTGCATCTTGAGGTTAAAGGTTGGAGCATAAAACCCGCTATTTTTCTTTTACCAGTGCATGCTCATACCAGGGTGAGCTTCCTTTGAAAGCCACAGCACAGATGCCACTCTCTTCTCTGGTTCCCTTTTGTAGAATGGTCCCTGATTTTAAAACTTTACATCAGATTTCAATTAAATGAAGCCTCATTGTACACTCAGTTCTCCTATATAAAATTTTAAATGATTGGTACATGCAAGATTACAAAAATAAGGTTCCCATGTGAGGATCCATTAGTTCTTCCCTAGTCGGGGTCCACCAAGCAACGCATGAACACCTCAGCAACCAGAATCTTTTCAGCACTGACACTTGTTATTTGCAGTTTTCTGTACCTTTTAATATAAGCCGGTTTTCAACACTTCTGTACTGTAGCATCACTCTCTTAAGCTTCAATAAATGCTAAATCATACTGGGTAAAATCCTAATGTTTTTTATTGCTTGAAATTGTCAGGGCTTTTTTTTGTTATAAAAATAAGTATCAAAACAGCCTCTGCAAAAATATTTGCAGGTAAGCAATGAAACAAATAGAAAGAGGGAGATTATTTTGTGAAAATTCAGTCTTCACATGCTTTGTTTTGTGCTTCAGCTTATTCTGTTCAAAATCAATATAGCCAGCTCTGCAATAGCTAACTAACAGCCTAGAATTAGTGCAATCAAATGGTTAAAAGTTAATTGAAACCAATGTGTGTTGAGACCATAGTGAGTTTTGTTTAGGGTTGTTTTTTTTTTCCCCAAGCAAAGTGCTATGTGTTATTCAGTCACAGAGCATAAAACAGGTCAAAGTGAGCAAGTCGTACAGAGAACAGGATTAATGCACTATGGTGCTAGTGGGCTAACGCACTGCAGCAGCACACCGGTGGCTAAATATTTAAATTATATGTATGTCAGTGTGCAGAACAACTTGAAAGAAACCTGTTTTTTCCTTCGTATAGTCCGGCTGTGAATTCTGACTAACATTCAAATTCAGAGCAGCCACTCCCTCTGACTATCACAGAGCTAACTGGCCTATTGTGGTGCTTCTGCCATTTTCCCCCTTCATTTTTTCTCTCAGCATACTGGGGGTATTTTCAATTAAGATGAATTCAATTTTCAATCACAGTTTTGCAAAGGGTTCAATGCTAATGAGTAAACATAGGAGGACTCGGTAATAATAATTCATAAGCAGCAGGAAGAAAAGTGCATGCTTTGTTGTTGGACTGGTTGGAGCCAGTTCATTTTATAGAATTTCATGCCAGCTACACTCCATAAATTTTTCACAGTGATCATAAAATACCTTTTTATTTTATTTTTTTCCTTTTGTTGCTCTCCAGAGTTTATTCATTACACATGAAGCATATCTGTGCTGTGAAATCCGTTACTAAATACCTCAGGACCTGTCATGCCACTGTAATTTAAATTCAATGTAACAATAATCCAGCCTGATTGCCCAGCTCACTAGTTAATGTGAGGATATTTGACTCTGTTAATCACCACAATAGCCAGGTCACATTTCCACCATTGCATAAGTAAACAGATTAACCAGCATGCAGTGCAGCCCTAACAAACGGCTCACTGGTGACATTTCCAGCACAGCAAGCTGCAGCCTCACCACGAGAACAAGAAATTGGCTCTGGCATTACAAAATGCAATTTTAATAATATACATGACAACCAAAAACTTTTTAAAATGGGTTTAGGTAAAATATACGCACATTAGAGAATTAGCCATTCTGAGCATGGCACCTGAGGTAGGCAGATTATTCATCACATGCATATATATACACACACAGAGTGAGTTCAGTGTATCTCATGCTAAAGCTTTGTTGCCCATCTCAGAAATAGCTCACGCTACAGAGAGATTTAGGTGGATTGATTTTATATTACGTGAGATCTGCCTCTCACTGTGCAACGTGTTACAATAATCAGATTTTCTCTGTTTTGGTTTTTTGCTTGATCTTACACTAAACATAACTCTGAGCAACTTCTAGATTCCAGTGTTAGCTGCCTCTCAGGTCACAACTTTTGAATCTGCATGTTGTGATGGGTAAAAAAATTACAATAAGTGCTGTGGTAACATTTTTTTCTTGTTGGTTTAGTGTATGTTTAAAAAAAAAGAGAGAGAGGAAGAAAGAAAAAAGAAAGAAAGAACACCAGTGATGTTAAGAGCTGATACGATTCAATCAGGTGAGATCACAGGCTTGCTATTGTACCTCAATTTTTCAGAATTGCCCTTCCCCCTCTTAATCCACCTTATATACCCAGCAGCCGGGATAAGAGCTGGAGTGGATAATATCATTTTGCTTTGTCCCAGCAATATGATGCTATCAGAGATTGGCTGTACTTTTAATTAAGGGAGAGCACCCTAACATGTTGGGCAAATACATGTAATAAATCTATTTCTGTACTGTCTGGAGAGGAGTATTGTAAGAGCTAAGTTCTTGAAGCTAAATCTAGTCCTTTGTGATCTGTTTTGCACCCAGGTGTCTCACCTGCTGAGGAAATGCTCTCTTTTAACAATGAAAAGGTTATATATATCCACCATGACTTCTGTTTTGTGCATTTTATAGAGGGTCTGAAGTCATCATGGTCTCATCACATTAAACCTGCTACCACTCAGCCTTAGTGGCTGACATCCATTTTCTGATGCAGAGTAACCCAAGTAGGGTTACAGCCCAGCAACAGCAGCTCTCATTGTATTTTTGCCTCCTGCTGTCTACTTTTTCCTCTCCTGTTGTTTATTTTGAGGGACAGCAAAACAGGAAGGGAAAAAAAAGACATTACTGCTCAGCCAGTAGTAAAACTTCTTTTATGGGCTAGCCTTGTAGCCTAGCGCTACTGACACCAAGGATTTGAGAGAGGATCCTAGTGAAGCAATACACACAGTGCTTCCTTGGCTGTTCTGGCTCGTGACCTGACAGAAGCATAGAAGGAGCTCTCTTCATCTCTTTGCTGCCAGAAAAATGATTGGCTCAACATAGGTTCAAGGATGAGAGACACCAAGCCAGGGAAGGGGAGGGACTTCGTTTACTGAGTGGGGCTAGGAGGACAAAACAATTTCTCTTGCAGAGAAAAAGGGGCAAAAAAAATTGAAAGCAAACATTATAATAGGACAAGAGAATATATCATCAACACGAGGGCAGGTACCCAAACAGAAAGTTATGACATATTTTTCCCCCAAGAAAATGTTTACAGTTCACACCACATCTAAACCACTGCCACTATTGCATGAGGCTGAAAAACAAAGCTGACTTAGGGGTTTCACATGCTTTTATATAACCCTATAATTTTTTTAAATCGCTTTGTTTCATAAAATGAAATTATGTAGGCAATTAGTCTATACTGTGCACTAACCCCTGTTATGCCTTGGCTAGGAAAGGGAATTTAAAAGAACAGTTATTTCATTTTAGAAACAGGTTATTGTGTGTGCCCTGTAAGTTTTTCAATAAAAACTGTTACATTTATTATACAAATGAATTATTTCATTGGTCTTCCCTGTTAATGCTTTGAAAAAACATGGAACAATGGCATATAGTAGGATATATCTCAATCCAGAGCAGAAAACTGTATCTGTCACTCTCGTGGTTTGACCTCAGTCAGCAACTAAGCACCACACAGCTGCTCGCTTACCCTCCCCAACCCCCATAGTGGGATGGGGAAGAGAATCAGAAAAAAAAAAGTAAAATCCATGGGTTGAGATAAAGACAGTTTAATAGGACAGCAAAGGAACAGAAAATAACAACAACAACAACAACATTAATAATAATAATGAGAAAAGAATATACAAAACAATGCAATTGCCCACCACCTGCTGACCGATGCCCAGCCAGTCCCCGAGCAGTGATCGCTGCCCCTGAGCCAGCTCCCCCCAGTTTATATACTGAGCATGATGTCATATGGTATGGAATAGCCCTTTGGCCAGTTTGGATCAGCTGTCCTGACTGTGCCCCCTCCCAGCTTCTCGCTGGCAGGGCATGGGAAGCTGAAAAGTCCTTGACTAGTGTAAGCACTACTTAACAACAACTAAAACATCAGTGTGTTATCAACATTATTCTCATACTAAATCCAAAACATAGCACTATACCAGCTACTAGGAAGAAAATTAATTCTATCTATCTCAGCCGAAACCAGGACAGTCACTTGGGAAAATAGGTAAAGTAGAAGAAGGTGGACAGATAGAGACTTTTACATGGATACCAAGGGCAGCTGTGGGCTGGAAACTCACTGAGAAGCAGCTGGTCTAGTATTGCTTCACCATGGCTCTCTGAGAACCTGGCTTACATGTGGTATGAACTGTCACCCATGTTGGCAGTCCAAGGAAAGAAAGAACAGAACTGGAATGGACATAGAGGCATCCTTGCACTCCAAAATAACGGTCACCACCTACTGTAACCTGCTTCTTGCTTAGACAGGGAGACACCAGATAGAAGAGGACTGCCTGCATCTGACAGACCTGGGGGAGGGAAGAGGAAATGAGGTTGAAGTGTTTGATCTTAAAGGACTCTGAAATGTTCCAGCATCACAGTGCTGTTTTGTTTTTGTTGTTATTGTTATCTGGTCTTGTCATTTGCCAGTCTAATCTACCAGCTCCAATCGATCTGAGCAGGCATTGTTTAAAGGGTGAGCAGAACATGCCAGCTGGCTCTGTGTTTCAGGCTTTCTCCTGGACTACACAAAAGGAGTCAGCAAGACCTGCTTCATCAGTGAAAGCAGTGCCCTCAGAGTTGCCTGGAATTCTTTGGTTTGCATGGTTTGATACAACATTTAAAAGTGTCCCAATACATTTCTGCTCTTTTTCAAAACTAAAGAAGGACTTGCAGAGGAGCCTGTGAGATGGTTAAAGAAGTTTAAGCTCCTCTTGTAAATTCCATCACGATACACTAGAGAGAAAGCCACTGTATCACAGTGCCAGAAGGCATAGAAGTGAGATGACAAAGATGTATTGGATATTTCACCACTAAGAATACACCACACTAAGAAGACACCAAAGGTAGAGTTTGCTGGAGCAAAATATGAGTATATGAAGGGTAGAGGAATAGGAATCTGAGAGCATTGTTGGTCTTTTGGCAAATCTTAGTCAAACTTCAGGTTCATATAAAAGCTTGATACCAGCAAATTATATGTGTTTTGGAGGATGGTTTTTTCCGTTGCTTCTGGACTAAGGTATACTGGCCAGATCATAGGTGACGCTTTGCACTACTGCAAATTCTACAAATGTGTAAGCTCCCCATAACCAATATTTGCACTGCAGCATTAGACGTATTCAGACTAATTCTACTTGGGCTGGGATGCTGTCACAGCCTCTTGCAGATGCCAGGTCATTAAACATGTGCTGATGTATGTCTTAGCATGGTACAACGTTTGGGCTAATTGGCCCAACCACTCTGTACTCTTCTGGAGCAGCTATATACTTCAATTTCTGGCTAGTTCACTGGCTATGTCTGTTGTGCATAGAATAGCAATACCACAAGCGTGCCTCTCCTAGGACAATAAGATGAAAACAGAAAATAAAAGAATAGCTAAATGGTATCCTCTTGCTGACCACGAATTGATAATCAAGAACTCAGATGACTTTGACTTCTAGGAAGAGGACAGAAATCACTCTGACTTACAGTAGGACAAGAGGAAATGGCCTCAAGTTGTGTCAGGAGAGGTTTAGATTGGATATTAGGAAAAAATTATTTACTGAAAGGGTGGTCAAGCATTGGAACAATCTGCCCAGGGAGGTGGTGGAGTCACCATCCCTGGAGGAGTTCAAAAAACGTGTAGATGTGGCACTTCAGGACATGGTTTAGTAGGCATGGAGGTGTTGGGTTGACGGTTGGACTAGATGATCTTAGAGGTCTTTTCCAACCTTAATGATTCTATGATTCTATTCTATGATTCTGTCATTATATTATAATAATTTCCTCCAACATTTTGAGTTACTTTCATCACAGGGTCCATTCTGTTGCCCAGTGCAGTTTCTCCTCATCAGAAAACAGCTAAATGAAGGTCCCCTTGTATCACCCAATGTGCTGTACTTCCTATATGCTTTTGTTTTAACCAGGATAAGGCATATTAAACAAGAATTCTCTGAAAATGTTAATACTCCTCAAATACCTCTCATACCACTTCAAATCAAGCATTAAATGATACACTTTTACAGAGCTACATAAGGTTTAACTTGCTCCATGTGTTTTTCTAAGTACTGATGAAGAAAAGAATCCATGAAATAATAACACAGCAGAGTAGATCAGGTGGAAGGAATCAAAATGCATGGAGAGCTCTTCAGTCTATTCACAGGTTCAGGTTCTGCCAATGACACCTGACATTCCAGTAGCACAATACACCTTGATAATTATAGGTGTCAGTGAAGGGCAGAGCTCCAGAGAGCTGCTCACTGAAACACTACCCACTGATTTTCCTCTTCAGCTTATAAATACTTGCCTGCTTTCTTTAAACTTTCCCAACAAGGAGCCAGTTGATTTCAAATTTGAACAGAGATCGCTGAGACTGATGAAATGTTAGGTGTTGCTAGCCAATTTCTGTTTATCCCAGCCATTTTTCTCTGCTAGCCTTTCAGATACAGAGAACTTCTGGAAGAGAAGATAGGCAGGTAGCTAAGTGCCACTGCTGCCCAAGTCATGCCGATGGTGGCAGGCCTGAGCACACTGAGAGTTCTTGCTTGCCCTTTTATTCTCAAAAGCATTAGCAAAACTAACTGAATCACTGGGGTGATTACAAGGTAGTGGCCTCATGCTGAAAACATGGAAATTGACCTGTTATTATTCTCTTAACTTTCCCCAAAGTTGGTTTTCACAGTCCCTGTTGCAATCACAGGCAACCTTCTAGGCTGCTGTTTTCCAAGATTTGACAGAAGCCAGATGTACTTGGTAAATATTATGATGTAGTCAGCAAGAAAATATGCAGTATGTATATTCCTTTATCACAGTCCCCTAATGCTGGGCAATGTTACATACCACCAGGGGGTATGTTTGTTTTGCCAAGATGGTCTATAAGCATATTTTGCTATTACAATATAATCTCTTTGTAAAGATAAAACATTGTGCAGGGTTGTGAGACATTCTGGTGGAGGACCATATGCACCACAGAGCTCAGCTGAGATAGGACTTGAGCAAGAGCATTTGGAATGCACTTGCTTTGTGTCAAAACGTGCAAATAAATTTACTTTTGTATTTGATGTTTTTACTGAAAAAAGCAAGAATCTGTGTTTTAATGGTAATGGCTTTGCTCAAATCTCCTTTGTTTCCAAAGTTACAGATTTTATACAAGGTTATTTTAAATTGACTGTATATACACAGATTTATGATGGGATTTTCAAAGGAGTTTAAAGAGCTCCGTTTGCTGCTGTCTCGTCCCACTCGGTGGGTTGCAAGATGGGTCGCAACTTTATTAACTGGTGAATTCAACAAACAGACAAACTGAATGAACTGGCAAGCTCAACGAACGAACAGAGGCGATTTGGCAATGGAGCTATTTTCCGGGCAACCTGTCACAATTTATGCCAAACTTACATATATTGGAAGACTAGAGGAAAAGAGAAGCAAGAAAAGGAAAGGAGAAGAGAGGAGGAAAGAGAAAGAAAAAGTATCACCACTCTTGGATCCCACGATGACGATGACAGACTTCGCAATCCTCTAGTGGTGGGCGCGCATGCGGTTCCCTGGGGGGCGTGTCTTTTATAAGCTAATCCCCGCCTCCAGGTATGCCCCTTCAGGACTTGCATGGTTCTTGCTCTAGAAAGTTCTCAATCTTCTGCGCAGGCGCTGGGGGAGGGTGGTGGTCGCAAGGGGTCTCTCGGGTGGTCGCAAGCCCCTTCCTCAGATCAACTCTGTGTGACCTCTGGCCATACATGGTAAGGTCTGACGGAACCCGGAACCACGCATCCTCCGATGTGCTCTCCATGTCCCACACATCCCGCTTCCACTCTCCCGCACCCCGTGCTCACCGAGCTGCTGTCGCCATGCAAATAGCACCTCGCGTCGCCACAGTGTTTGAAACATTAACTCTTTCAGTCTCTCACACCACCCCATGGCTCAAACATTGTCTATATAATCTTCATCCAGGGCGACAATTTTCACAGAGGCAAGATCGAGCAGACATAGTTAGCGAAATCATACATTTTCAACGACAGTTGGCGGAGGGTCCTTGATTTTGTCTTCCAGGGTGGTGATATGAACATAGTGAACAGCAGGAGAAAAGAGAATGAAAGCAGAAGCAAGCAGACGGGTAATCATTCATTAAACAATAGCTATGCCAGTCATTAGGAACAGAAATCCAGCCAACAGGGTTATTCCAATTTGCATTAGCCATTTCCCCCACCCCATGAGTCCCCAGGATTGTAGGAGGGAAGTGAACCAAGATCTGGGTGCATGCCCGTTGAACCAGTCTTTCGGTTGGAGTGATCGAAATAGTTTGGCAGCTTGGTCAGCAATTTCTTTCATTTTGGTCCATGCTGCCTCTATAGTAGTACTGGCGTTGTGAGTGTAGTAGTAGTAGAGTGCAGTAGTAGAGTGCAGTAGTAGAGTCCAGTAGTACTGGAGTTGTGAGATGGACAATGTTATACAACATTCGCTATCACTTAAATTCAACATCGAGTTTTTTGGGGCTTCTGCCACTTCCCAGTGCACTGGACAGGGAGGGGCGGTGAAACTGAAAACACGAGATGCGCATAAGGATGGGATGACTAATCCACACTTCAGACCAGTGTGATATTTCAATGTTAAGCAGGAATAAAATTTCCCATTAGAACATCCCCAAACTAGTCCCAAGGGGGCTGGGTATATGCTAATTTTACAGGTACGTCAGGTTTTGCAGTGAGCGGCAGGCTCTGCAAAGGGTAGTGTGTACAGGGTATGCCACAGTACTTGACTCTACCATAAGTCTTGTTGCACAGAACATGCCGGTTTCTATATCCGCGGGAAGGATAACCCCAACAAATACACATGTCCCTTATCAGAACCCTTACTCTCTCCAAGACTCAGGTTTGGGGGGGGAGGGGTCCCAGGGCCAATGTTATAGTTAAGAAATTTTCCAAGTTATACATAATATTGGGCAATGCAACAAAAACCACCACCACCACCAACAACAACAAATCTCAATCCTTTGTTCGGTTGACTGGGGAAGGGCAACGCATATCCCTTGGTTGGTTCTACTCCAGATTCTAGTAAACCCATGAATTAGTTCCCACGCAAGGTTCGAAAGAATATGGTTTCCACTCCCCCTGTGTCCTCCTTTCCCGGAGGAGAGGAAGAGCACCATCTATGTGAGAAATAGTAAATACATATTAGGACTATTATTACAACATTGACAGTATTCATCGTGGTCCGACACTCCTCTGATGAGGTCGGTATGCTTTAGCAGGCGACGGTCTGGTTCTCCCCCTGCAAAAGAAAAGGAAAACTCGGTCCCTTTTCGGACCAGTTTTAAAAGGAAGGGATTATCCACCTGGTGTTAATTTTGTGATCTTTTCCATGGGTGTCAGTGGCCACCCAAGCATAAAGGTTCAACAGAGTTTTTAGGGTTAGCGGAACCTCTCCCACCATTGGTAGGTTTACTAGTACTAGTTGCCCCGGATAATATGGGACTCCTTTGGAACCCTTCAGTTCCTTCGTCCCTGGGAGGAGACTCAGGGGTTTTGGGCAGAAAGCAGTGAGCCTAGGACATCCATTTGCCCCCCATCGACTACTAACCTTGGTTATTGCATCTCTCAGGCGTACCGGCCAACCGGGATCGTGCGGCTCTAGGGCGCGTTTCAAAAGTCCATTGGTTCTTTCCACTATCCTGTTTGCTTGGGAGTAGTAGGGAGTGTGGAATATCCACTGTATCCGCTTGGCCGTTGCCCATTCTTGAACCACCCTCGCGGTGAAGTGACTGCCATTATCTGATTATATTGATTGAGGCTTAGGTAGGACGCTAAACCAGAACTTTAACCCCTTCACCGTACTTTCTCCTGTCGCTCGCGCCACAGCTTCGGCCTGAACAAGTCCGGACACAACTTCTACCCCTACTAACACATATCGCTTCCCCTCCGATTTCCTGAAAGGCCCTATGAAGTCGACCTGCCAGGTCTCCCATAAGCCCTTTCCATCCTGGAAGTGGAGTGGAGGTTCTTGTAGTGGGTGTTTTTCCAGCCAAGTACGACATAGACCATACGTAGAAATCACAGTGCCACACATTTCCCTAGTGACAGGCCATTCTCTGCTCCCGGCTTCCTTGAGGAGGTCTTTAATTCCTGAGAGGCCGCCTTTTACATGCAGCCACTCTAATAGATGCTCCCATTTTTCCTCTTCTGCTTCTATTGTCATCACAGCCAAGCAGGTAAATAAATCTACTTGGTTATTTAAAATGTGTGTGGGGTGGTTCCCTCCCTGGTGGGCAGCCACCCAGCCTATTAACATAGGGGTTCTTTTAGCTACTTGCAGAATGTCTTCCCGTGTTTCCTTTTGCCATACTGGCACCCCGTTTACCTCCCATTGATTCTGCTCCCAAAAAGGAAGCCACTCTTTTGCACCCTTTAAATACAGCATATGACTCCGTATAAATATACACAGGGTCTGTATTGTCTTTTTCTCTAGTAACTACACTCCAGACCGCCACCAGCTCCCCTACCTGTGCGCTGCCTTCACTCTCTGTTATGATCTGCTCTCCAGAGTCAACACACAGAGCTACTTCCAAACTTCCAAACCCTTCCAAACCCGACACTTCCAAACCCTACCTAACCTTTTTGAAGAGGCATCTGTAAACCATACATTTTTTAGCTGGGGCTCATAGGGAGGAGCCTCCCTTATATAGGTGGGGGGGGGGCCTCCTTTTCCAGGGGAATGGATTATTTGTCTTGTATTTGAAGTATTCTGGGTGTTCCTTCTTCCACCTGGTATGTGTGGCTGTAATGCTCTCATTGAGCATACAATTTTCTGACTGTCTCTTGCTGCGCAACTCCTGTGGGAGGTGGGGTGCCTGCCAGGACAGGCCTCAGAACCTTAAAGGGCCCTTGCAAAATTATAGATTATTTCCGTATACTCTTTCCCACTTCCTGTAGGGCCAAGGTTACTACAAATAGCCCCTTCTCCCAGGTTGAATACCGCTTCTCTATATCTTTGAAACTGAGTGAGAAGAATCCAAGGGGGCGAGTGGGGCCCTCCAGTCCCTTTTGCCATATATGTATTGACGCCCCGTGGATTGCAAAACCCCATTCAATCTGGAATGGGTCCATCGGATGTATCGGACCCAGGGCCTGATACACTCCCACCTCAAAAACTAACAGCTTTTAGAGCCTCTTCGTGGACAAGAGTCCAATCCCAGGCGGCTCTTTTGCGCGTTAGGTCATACAGAGGGCGAGCTATAATAGAGAAATCTGGAATGTGTTTTCGCCAGAAGACCAGTAAGCCCAAAGCATGTTGCAGTTCCTTTTTGTTCTCGGGGACTTTTACCTGCTCTAAGGTAGTCAGGGTTTCAGGAGGTATGCAAACTGTACCACCTTTCCACCATATGCCCAAAAATTTCACTTCAGGGGCAGGTAATTGTACCTTCTCCATGGGGATTTGAAGGCCCAGTCCTTCCAAGTGGATAATTCTATTTTTCTGGGTTTTCTCCACAGTGGTGATATCAGCCCCCTCTATCAGTACATCATCGATGTACTGGTAGGTTCTTACTCCCTCCTCAGGAGGAGGGGCTTCTGCTAGTGCCTGGGCTAGAGCATGGTGTGCTAGGGTAGGTGAATGTTTGTAGCCTTGTGGGAGGCGGGTAAAGGTGTATTGAATACCATCCCAGGTGAATGCAAATCTGTCCCTATCATTTTCCTGCAGAGGTACCATGAAAAACATGTCTTTCGTGTCAATAGTGGCTAGAATATTATGTGACTGTTCTTGGATAGTGGAGACTAGTTCAGCTATATTGGGAACAGCTGCTGTTAGTGGGCCAGTGCCTGCATTAAGGCGCTGATAGTCAATTGTCAATTGCCATTTCCCGTTTGGCTTGCGCACAGGCCATACTGGGGAATTATAACGGGAGCGGGTTTGGATAATCACCCCCTGCTCTTGTAGCTCTTTTATCACTGGGCTAATTCCTTCTCTGGCTCACAAAGGTAGAGGGTAAGGTTTTACGTTTACTATTTTAGGTGGTGGAAGTGTTGGGGCCATCTGTAACAGTCGCATTGAAGTGGTGGTGGTGGACCCAAATTTCCATTCTTTCCTGCTGGAGTCCTCCCACCCTCTCCCTTTTAATACATCAAGTCCCAGAATGTTCACTGGGTAAGGGCCAACAACCATGACTACCCAAATGGGGCTGTCCTCCTTGGGCAACCAACACTTCACCATGGCCATGTTTTGGGGCAGGGAATTTTCAAACACATCAGTAACCCATATTTTCCTTTTATCGGTTACAATGTCATTGCGGGCAGCCACGTCTGCAAGCAGAGCTGACATTTGTGCCCCAGTGTCTACTAAAAAGGTGACTGGTGTTTTGTGGGGGCCTACATGTCTCCCTGTTGATTCATTGTGAGCCATCTTACATAAGTCCACAAGCCATCCCCCCGCTCACTTAATAGGGACGGTGGAACAGGTTTCCCAACTTGGCTTCAGTACCCTGCTGTTCCGGTGGGGGGATGGAGGGAGAGTTCGGCCCAGCTGGGGCCCTCTCTTCTCGCCTGTAAGTCTTATCCAGATATCTCCACACTTTTACTAATAATTGCAGGTTAGACAGAGCTAACCCATCCATAAGTTCTCTAGGTATTTCCTTACATAAAGCCTCTCTCCAGAGTTGGCTCCTCATCATCCCTGACCCTAGGTTTCTTACGGGCGGTAGGCCTTTTGAAGGCCGACTGTCTAATTCAGTTCTCCTAACCACAGCTTTACCCCGTTGTTCCCCTCCGGAGATCCCCACATTGTGGCTATAATTGATCAGCTCCTGCGCAATCTCTCCCCAAGTGAGGGGGAATTCTGCTGGAGTGGACTGTGTTTGGTTTCTCCCTGGTGTTAGCAATTCTGTTAAACGCTCCTGAACTGGGAGCGCTGCCCTTAGGTGGTCCTGGATTTGTATGGCGTATAGCTTCAGGGGATCAGGAAGGCCCTTTATCAGGGATTTCATTTGATTGGGGTCAGCTTTTAGCAACATCGGGGAGGGCTGATGGGGTATTAAGCACCTGTCATGCATGAGCTGGAGGCAGGTGGCTTTCTGCACGCTCTCGGTAATTTGATCCAGTCCCGGAGTGGGGATGGTCACCAGATCTCCCCATTCCAAGGGATCTAGCCCTCCAGCCCAGTATGCTGCCCTTTGAGTGAGGGACCAGGGGGCTCGAGTGTCGGGGACAGTTAGAAACACGCCTGGACCCCAGTATCCCTGCGCCTCCTCCTCAGAAAGTTTAATTCTGTCCCCCACCATGAGGGAGACCCTGCACATATATTCCGTCTCCATTTCGCTAGGGAGCCTACTATATCTATCTTGTAATTTCACCAAGTCAGTTGCACTATAGGGTATTTCTTTCGTTATGATTTCCGGCGCGGTATCAGCACCCCCATCATATTGAAATTCCATTTTAATAAGTGGGCGAAGTTGGGGAGCAGTTCTCTCGTCATGTTGGCACTTTGCCTGTTCCATTTCCTCCCAGGGGTAGTGGCCAGCTACCCCCCTGTCAACTAGCTCGCGTTCCTTAGACAGACTGGAGTGCCCACACTCGCTCTCCAGATCCTCCCTCTACTCCTCCGCTCGCTCTGACCGCAACTCACGCTCCCTGACAGAAGCGTCGTGCAACTGATTCTGCAACCTATTCGTTGTTGTTTCCGCTCACACCCATTTTTTCCACTCAGCTTCCAGCTCCACTTGCAAGCTTTCAACCAAATCCCTTTTTTTCCGCTCAGCTTCTAACTCCGCTTGCAAGCTTTCAACCAAATCTTGTAACGATTCGCTCACTTCTCACTCAGCCCATCTTACTTCTTACACTTCTGCGCTGCCATCAGCGCAGCTCCTACCACACCCCAAACAACAGCTTTTAACAACTCTAACAAAGGGGAGCAGTCCAGATCAGGCTGAACCCGGGAAGCCATGATCATCTGCCGGAGGACTCAGACTGAGCCGATATACATCCTCCCTTCTCAACTAAATCGATATCCCCTCCCTGTTCCTCTCACTGATCAAGTCAGGGAATCCCACTTCTGACACCAAATTAATGTCTTGTCCCACTAGGTGGGTTGCGAGATGGGTGAATCTCTTTGATTCCCCAACAGTTTGTGTACCGACAAAGGCCAATCTCTGCTCGGCAGAGCCACGTGGTCGGTAGAGTCATGACAATGACTCAGAGGAATAGTCTGGCCAGCAACTTTATTAACTGGTGAATTCAACAAACAGACAAACTGAATGAACTGGCAAGCTCAACGAACGAACAGAGGCGATTTGGCAATGGAGCTATTTTCCGGGCAACCTGTCACAATTTATGCCAAACTTACATATATTGGAAGACTAGAGGAAAAGAGAAGCGAGAAAAGGAAAGGAGAAGAGAGGAGGAAAGAGAAAGAAAAAGTATCACCACTCTTGGATCCCACGATGACGATGACAGACTTCGCAATCCTCTAGTGGTGGGCGCGCATGCGGTTCCCTGGGGGGCGTGTCTTTTATAAGCTAATCCCCGCCTCCAGGTACGCCCCTTCAGGACTTGCATGGTTCTTGCTCTAGAAAGTTCTCAATCTTCTGCGCAGGTGCTGGGGGAGGGCGGTGGTCACAAGGGGTCTCTCGGGTGGTCGCAAGCCCCTTCCTCAGATCAACTCTGTGTGACCTCTGGCCATACATGGTAAGGTCCAATGGAACCTGGAACCGCGCGTCCTCCGACGCGCTCTCCACGTCCTGCACATCCCGCTCTCGCTCTTGCTCTCCCGCACCCTGTGCTCACCGAGCTGCTGTCGCCATGCAAATAGCGCCTCACCTCGCCACAATGTTTGAGACATTAACTCTTTCAGCATCTCACAGCTGCTCCGTTAGAAATCTTTGCCTTTGTGTTCTCAACTCTTAGCTCACTGATCATCCAAAAGGAAAAGGATAGAAATGAATTTATAACCATGCCATTCTTTCCACTACAGATAGGTGTGAGCAGCACAAAGAGATGCCTAGTTGGTAGCATGAAACATTGACACAGCAGTGACATAAACAGTAAGCACTATTCAGGGCTTCTGGCTAACCCTTCTAATGCTCACCAGCCCACAGAAACCACTCTTCACCTTTCATGTGGCTCCATCACTCATCTTCTTCCCCAAGTTGACGTCGGAAACAAACTCCTAATGTGGTAGTACTTCCCTGTAGTTCCCCAAAATCAAGCCTGAGATAATAAGGCACAATTCAACCCATTCAGTAAAAAATGTTCCAAAGGAAAGGGATGTATAAGTCAATGAACTTGGCAAAACCCATTGTTTAAAAATGCTTCTGTTTTAGTTACGTGATTTAGGCCACATAAAACAAGCACTGTAGATATTTAAGGCAGAAATCTTTACTGATTTCATTTTTTATCGGATCTCATGGATTGGCTATAAACAACAGGAGCGTGCCCCAAGTCTCACCTGAAGTCTTCAAACACAAAGATCAAAAAGCTACCTAAGGAGTTTGGTGAGTTTTATAACTCTCTGAGAATGGGCCAAGCATCTCTCCAGCCACCATATTCTGTGCAAGATTGTATTACCTAGAGAAGATATCGTGCCAAATTCAGATAGTTTGGCTTCATGGTTTTTTTGGTTTTCATCCAAAATTTCAGGCTGTCTTCAGGAATTCAGCTGATCTGAGGTCTTGTTGTGGGTTGAACTTGGACAGCAGCCCACCACCCACCCAGCTGCTCAGTCACTCAGAAAGGCAAAAGCAAGAAAACTCGTGAAAAACCTCAACACTATTCAAGCACTGCTCAGCAATAGCCAAAACACAATTTTAGTCCTAAATCCAAAATGCAACACCTTACAGGCACAGAATCTCAGGACGAGGAGAGCCACTGTGGCTCTGTGATACCATTATGCACCCTATTATGCATCTTGGAATAACTAGTATCTGCTCAATCTTAGGGCTGTTCTGACTTGTGCCTGGCTGTCCATAGCAGTCCCCAGTGAACTATTTTAGGAGCTAAGTACTGCCAGAGTGCGAAGACAATTTGCCCATGCCCTGTTTTTCTAAGTAATAATCTTCCAGTGAGGAGCTGTTAACCCAGCACAGACTGGCACTGCAGTTCTGGGTTGCTGAGGCAGTCAGCATTGTGTCTGCTTGGAGCCAGAAAGCAGGCATCATGGAGCAGTTGCAGTGAGGCTCCTGTTTTGACCTCAAATCCAAACAAAAAATTACCTTTAGTGTGCCAGTTCTCACTCCCATGACAAAGCATCAAACCTATTTAGCTTTACCAAAAAAACACTAACAGGACTTTCTGGACATAAAGTTTCGAGAAGGCTTAGTACAGTATTTGGATAACACAGACATGGGAACTGAACTCCAGAGACTAAGAAGATGACTCTATTATCTTGTGTCTGGGTATGTCTTAGACTGCCATAATTGGTATCTGCTACTGTCTTTTTGAATGCTACCAGACATTCCCAGCCTTACTGAATCTGCTGCAAAGTATGCAAACCATATACAGCTCTCTCTACTGTGTTAAAATAATAATTAAATACCAAGAAAAAGATTTACATTTACCACCTCCTCAATATAAGGGCAAAAATTTTGGAGTCCGGATATCCTAGCTGATGTTGTTGATTATTTCCTTGATTCAATTCTGTTGCTGTTTTCTTATGCATTTTGAAGAGAAGACAACAAATGTGTAAGAGAGCAACAGCATCCTTCTCTGAAGTCATCATATCAGTGACTTGTTACAATGTAGGCTACTAAAAATACCTATATCTCGCTCAGTGCCACACATACATATTTCTTTTTATCAACTGCAAAATATCTGAAGGTTGTTCACAGCTTGTTGGAATTGATCAAATTCGTTGAAAGGGAGAATTCTCCTGACCTGGCAGACAGTGAATATTTGGACAGAATCTGCTTACTTTATCTATGAAGTGAGCACTTAGTTCTTGATAGTTTCTATATATAACTGCATACAAGGTATCTACAAACAATCCAATATGTTGGTTCTGAGGCCAAAAAAATAAGGTGCTCTTTATTTATTAGTCTCAACAATTTCACAGACAAAACAGAGACAGATAATCCAAACAGGAACCATGAAATGCCACAGCCATGAAAGGGAACATTTTCATTCCCAGTCACATTACTTGCACACGCAATCATCACCAACAAACCCTTTAACTACCTACTGCACAGTAGCAGGACTGAAAAGAGCTTCTGCTATCAATGCTTGATGTTAATGTAGCTGAAAGTTTGAGTTTTGTTTTTGCTTTTTTAATAGTAAGCCCTCCCTTTAGGAGATGGATTTCATCTTTGCTTAAAATGTCATTAGCATATGTAATTTTGCAAGATTTTTTTTGTGTTATGAAAGAATGAGGAAAGTAGGCTTTTTCCATTTAAAAAAAATAGAAAAGGAAGTCCATTCACATCTACTCAGAGTCTGGATACAAGAATAGCTATACTTGGCATTGCAGCGCAGGTCAGTGATTCCCCACAGCCATGCTGCAAAACCATGTATCATCTCAGCATTTTCAGTTAAAAAATTTTATTGCAAAGGAGCATACCATACCATGGGGAGCTCTGACAGCTGACAATCGTATATAATAATATTTTTTTTAAAGAAAAATCTAATTGCTGTTGTTGACATATTCATCACTGTAAACTTAGTAATGTTTCTTATTATTATTGGGATTTAGGAAAGTCATGATTATTTTTGTAAGACATACTACAAATGACAGAAGAGATGCATGAACTGCTGCATGCCCCATAGTGTATGCGTACTGTTAAGTATATCCCATTGAGACTTCTGAACAGTGCTGTTGACACTTAATATAGCTTGTGAAGATAACCAGACAACAGTTTTTAAGTGAGGATCCAGCAGACAGTAGTCTGGAAGTAGAAACACCCATTTCTTTAGCTGAACCCTTCTGGCAATTCTATTTGTGAATATACATGCTAAGGGTTGTAGATATTTAGGAGAACAGTCCACAAAGGGACCTTTCCTGGATCTGACTCTGTTCTCCATCTCTCTTCCAGTGGCCCGGCATGCACTGCTACCTTCACCAGCGGTATGGATAGTCCTGAACGTGAACGGCTTTGCTAATTTCAGACAGTGTTCAGAGGTGCCTCGCTTCAGACAGTTTGAGCTGAATTTACAGAAGAGTGCTTATATCCCAACCTCTACATACAGATGCACTTTGGAGGAAACAGATCATTGATCTAAAATCCATGGCCATTTTCGGCATCCTACCCATTTCCCAGAGTGAATGAAAAATAGTGGGCCCCTAAGATTGAAAATTTTGCCTTTGGTCCTAATTATTTCTCTCTCTTTACAAAATGAATGTCACATCCCTGTGTTTGTCTCTGCCTTGTGCTTCAGAACATGCTTTGGAGAACCCATCTGGCATGTAGGGTGGATGAGCTTAGTTTTCCCAGTGAAGTATTAGTGAAAGCTTAAGACAATGTTAACGTGGAGCAATGTACCCATTTTCTGTAACAGCTTCTTCTGACCTGACTTCAGTTTCTCACCACCAGTTACATTTGATATGGAGAAAACCAAACTTTTCTAACCTCTCCTCTCCCTCTTTAAATAGATTAAGTTCTTCCTGTGCTTCAGATAGGAAAAGGCTAACCCAATCTCCAGCCACAAGATAGCTTTGGTAATATGTTTGTGTTTATGACACTTCTCACTTTAAAGTTGGTTAAAAAACTAGTCGTAAAACAATTACAGTTTATGATACACACGATTGTGATGGGAAACTCAGTAGACAGTTGAAGAAGGTGAAAAATCTCATTAATTTTTGTCAGGAATAATTAATCATGACATACAAAGACTTGATTTTATTACTTGATATTTACTTGCTCTGTGAACATTCATTTTAACATACCTCTAAAAAATATCTGCAGAATTTTCAGTAAATGTCTTTATGAAATAATGTCTGTTTATAGCCAAAAAAATGTTGAACTGATGTAGTCACACAGTAAATCAAACTGAATTTAATTCCTGGGAAAAAATGAAAATTTCAGTTGCAAAGTAAACCTTTCCCATATGGAAAAACAAGTAAGTCTGCCACAAAATATGTCCTATTTAAAATAGCGTATTTACTTTACAGTTTATTTTAAAAATAAAAGCGTACGTATCTGTTACAAGAAAAGGTTGATTGTGTTCACTCTTTTTACCTTCAAAGACCTTCTCAACATGACCTAAAACATGGCCCTTATTGTAGTTTGTCATGCTCCAGTTTGCCACTACTAGCAGGGCAATACACCCATCAACATCTGTGGAATACAGCTATAAGACACAGTTAAATCCTCTGCTACCTCCACTTTTTCAGATTAACATTGTATTTCAAGCTGCATAAATATGTAAATATAAAAATGTGTAATTCTATGCAGGTCCTGACTCCACAGGGCACATATGCTGCCTTTTAAGTGTTGATGCTTAAATACTTGGCTGAATTTGATAATACTGATGGCTGTGGTCATATTTACTTAACTCCCACCCTGTCTTCCTTAGTGTGGAAGAATTCAGAACTTGAACTGCCATAAGAGGTAGGCTCTAATATGAGCTGGTGAAGGAGAACCCACTTCTCTCATGAATATATGTCCAACTGTATAGGATATAGGCATATACCCCCGGTACACAGCGTATAGGGTTTTACTCTCTGTCCAGCCCTTCCTGAAGAGCTGACTGGCTGTAAAAAGGTGATAACCTCTACAGAGTTTCAGCAAGCTGTGTTAACAATTCTGTGAAGCTAAATATTCCCTTGTAATTCTTTTAATATGGTTTAGTTCTGTATTTGTCTCTCACTTGTCCCCCTACCTGTTATTCTGCCTTCAATGCACAATCAGACCATGCAGTAGACCTTGAGACGAGGCCCATTAACTGTTTTTTGTTTAGGTTCAGGTTTTTTTAATATCTTGTTTAGGACAGCTGAAACTGTCTAGAAATGGCATTCCACATCCAACACAATTTTTCCTCATTTCTTGCAACACTGTGCTTTGAAATGCATTCAGGCTTTTTTCACCACTTCCTCCCAATAAGTAAGTCAACTCGATGCCTGTTATCTCCCTTGTTGGGGCAGAGAATGTGTGGTAACTATAATAGCTATATTTCAAGTTACAAAATTAAAATAATCATTTACAGGATATTTCGAAGCGATGGAGGGAATGCAGTGAGAGATTGGGTAAAGCAAATATATGTGTTGGGAGAATCAGCTAGGGTTAATTTATATTTATAGCCAACAAAGAAGTTGAATTGAGTGTATGAATTTCTGTGAGCATTTTATGTGAAGTGTCTTCAGCCTGCTGACAGATAGGTGGGGAACACAGTAGTCGGGAGGATTATCAGGACAGGAAAGAGAACCTAGTATCCAATAACTATAAACAGAAGAACATAGGCATAGGAAGATGTCAAAGAATTGAAAAGAAAGGCAACATTATACACTCCAAGATATCAGAAAGTTATGGTGGTTTGTTGTTGGGTTTTTTTAAGTAGAGAGAGAGTAGATAATGAATAACTGAAAAATAAATTACAATCTGACAAAAAGAAGTACTAGCCAGAAATAATTTTTGGTTAATTGTTGAATAGAAAATTTACATTATATAGTAATGAGATAAAAGACACATGAATATTTGTTTGTGGACATGGGTGTATAACTAGAAGGACCAAGATGACAGCTGTGTCCCTGCAGGGATCCGTCTCCTGCTCTGTAGAGCCGGGACTTTGCACCCTGCGGGACTGCACGCGCTTCCACGGCCGCTCCAGCCGTGGAACTGTCCATGGTCCTTGGGACACCGTCTTCGACATCACTTTCGCTTGTCTAGACAACCAGAAATACGTGATAAACTCCTCAGCTTGATTGCTTGCCTCCTCTTGATAGAAAACAGATTAGCAAAGGTGGACATAAGTTATGGACATTTTCTCATGAAATTTTATATGACAATTTTAATCATTTTACCCTGGGTTCTTTCTTGTGACCAGAAAGTAATTTTTAAATAAAATATGAGAAAGTGCTTTTTTTGCAGGAAAAAACATCCATTACTTGAAAATCTTCTCCTTTTTTTTCTGACAATTTTATTTTATTTTAAAGACCTTTGCTTTCTTATTGAAGGAGGACTGTTTTGTGACAATGACAGCCTACGTTTCTCAAATTAAGCTTATTCTTAATGAGAAACTTGGAGTAAAGCTGAAAAAGATCCAAGAATTTTTGATTTTCTAAGCTTTATGCGTCCTTTAATGTGTGGACATTTTTACTTAGCCATATTCTAGAACACACATTTTACTAAGAGAGTGCATACAGCTTACACATTTAGTGCACTGATTTAGTGCATTCAAGTTTATTCTCAAGTTTGTTTTCAATTCCATATTCTAAAAAGTTTAATTGTATTAATGTTGTTGCATTCCAAAAAGAAAAATAAACTACATGAAAGAGAAATAGGAAGTTACTTCTAAAGATGCTTAAACGTAAATATTCCATTCTGGTTTCCACAGGCCTACCCTATCATATAGTCGGAGAAGTTTAAAGAGACTGGTAACAAGTTATTCAAAGATGACATACAGCACAGTGCTCTCTACAATTCTTCAAGCTATATTCATTTGAGTTATATTCATCTTCCTTTCAGCAGTACTCCAGCTGAAAACAATCTGTGGAAGTTTTGCTTGAGTAAGGAAGTGTATATTGTCTTTTCATCCAAAGCAGAAACTTTGAGGTGTGCAGGGGGTATAAAAATAGGATTACAAAATCAAATAGTGTAAACAGGATTTCCAACAGTAAGATGCTGAGTGAGTAAAATCTAGATGTATTTTACTCATCTCAGTGCCCAGTGGAGAATCCCATAAAAGAACAAAGTGGTGGAGACCACCTTCCATATACCTACCCACTTCTAAATCAAACACATGGTTAGAACAAGATGTTTTACAATCCACATTGGATGTACTGCACTGAAAAGGGATACCTAGGATTCATAATCAGGGCCCTTGGATCTAGTTGTTGACCTTGCTAGAACCACAACCTCAGGAAGACCAAGCGGCACCATAAATGATTGATCGACCATATCTGTTTACATTCACAGGATGCATTTTGTTTTTTCTTACTGAGTTACATTTGATATTACTTCTTTCATTTGATCTCTTATACTTCAGCAACTGTCATAGCTCTTAATTTACAGTATTTACCCTTTCATTTGTATTTTAGTCATTGATCAAGAACAGAAAACAATTATTTTCTTAGCTCTTGACACTGAAAATTCCTCTAAGTATGATCCTAGCACAGAGAAAGGAGTACTGATGTTCATTTTCAGCAAAGTTATACAGTGAAGCAGGATCCTCAAGGACCTATGTAGCCAAAGAACAGTGGAAAGGACTCTACTAAGATTATTTCCTTAGATGTTCTGGGATCTATGGGTCTTTTCAAGGAACTCTAGAGTGCTGTTTTAATATCAATTTTCCAGTGTTACTGATAGTGGATTTTCTTTTCATCTGGCTTTCGCTTCTGATTGATAGTTTCAAATGTTTAGAGGGAAATTTTGCTTGGGATGTTGAGATGTCAGCTATATGCTCCCTCCACTTTTTATTGCAAGTGTAACTTCTCCCCTGGTTTAATGCAGTATTTTTCAGTGGATAAAATTCTAATGCACCCACTTTTTTCTTCAAGAATCAGTTTTGCTCAGTGAGAGTCTGAGGTCATGACATGTGGTTTTCCTTTCAACATTTTCAGCTTGTTTACTGACTTTTTATTTCTGTAGAATAATTGAGACAATAACAGCAAGTTTAACTCAATTCTGAATACTGTTTGGATATTTAGTGTCTTGCATAGTTGCTGGATTTTGCATCTGGTTTTAGTAAAGTCTTGGTTCTAATGTAATTGGACAGACATCTTCCCATAGTACTATTTAAACTCTGTAGTCCAAAATTTTCAGAATTGCTCATACATGGATGATGTGATTTTCTGTAAAGTGAAGATGAAGACATCTACAAATGAGCGGTGGGGTATTCCACTAGAAAGAACTTGAGGAATGCAGTAAAAAATGAAAAACAGTTTTTGAATTTAAAATTATTATTGCAAAGCCATGCTAAGTGATCTATATGCTAAGTGATCCACAGCTGCGCTTCAGAACTATATTAAATTTTATGTCACTGAGGTTACCTTTATTGTGTTACCAGTTAAAAGTTTGATCAGGAGAGTATAGCAATACAAAAGACATTTGAGAGCCAGGAGTGGCTTGCTACCTGACAAAGTTTGGGAAACTCTGCTTAAAAGAGTTTTCTTGAAGAAAATACCTGTTCCTAATTTAAATTATATGTACTCTTTCTTATAGTGTTATTTAATGTTCTCAGCTTTTTTTTTTTTTTTACCCAGTAGAACATAGACAACCTTAAACATCAAGTATTAGTTTATGGTACAATAAAAAGTCAGTAATCGTTATATTAAACACTTTTCATTTCAATATCATTTTTCCCTTCTCAAGCATTCTCTCCACTAGCTTCAGTAATGCTAGAATATATTTTGAATAAATTATCAGTAATGCATATTATGTGTCTTTATTTTTAGACATTCAAAGGTTAAACCACTTTTACTCCATTTTGTACATTTTAATTTTAATAGGTTTTTTGTGGCTTTTCGTGCACCATTCAATGTTTTTTGGTTGTGCTGCAGACCTATCATGTTGAATTTACACACCTCTTTCAGATGTGTATCTCCACTTACATTCCTCAAGTGTGTGTCTTTATCCTCAGAAGTGTACACAAGCTGTCTATGTGTGGAGTAGCTCATAAACTTCTGCTGTTCTCTAGCAAAATTGTGTTTTCTCCGTCGCATTTTAATAAGTAGTGATAGGAATGCCTTCTACTTAATTATGTCTCTTCATATCACTTTGTTGCTACACACCGCTATAGGATTTGTCTGCTGTTCTAGTTCCATGCTGATGCATTGCCTAGAAATGTTATAAAATTTCACTTCTTCAAGGCCTGGAACAATGACATACACAATGCTTATGTTCAATCCAAACCATTAAATGAGTTATACTTTGCTTAAACATTATTTATATCTACTGATGACTAAAGTGCAGAACAAAAACATCTGGTATTCAGATTTGCTGGCTACATCTGGAGTTATTTATGAGATACACACACAGAGACACCAGTTTGTCCTTTCAGCTGCAGGAATCTAAGAAGTCCAGGAAAAAAGCCACAGGAGCATAAACAACTTGTAACTCTATTCTGAAGTTATCATCCATGGCATGAATAAGAAAAAGTCATCTCTCTGGGGTGAACTTGAAATGTAAACCTGAGCTCTTGCCAGCAGAATTTACTCCTGAAGTGTTTTACAGGTATTTATATTCCCTCTCCAGGAAACCCACAATTTGAGAACATTACTCTATGGCTACTCTTCCAGTATTTTCCATATATTGTTAAGATACATCTCAACTGTTCTCAGTCATCTGTGCTATAAATTTAGGAGTTGATACCATGTTACAATAAGCAGCTAATCAGAGGATCAGACTTCTGCTATTTCAAAAGTCCTGGGGCAAGCAAGAACTTGAGTACACATAGAATCTGCGGATTAACCCTAGCAAATCACCTGGAGAGGAAGCATTTTGACATACAATTAGTCCAATAAAGTTTTCTTTGGACAAAATATGGATAATTTTTATGCCTTTCCACAAGTGAATACTGCACCTGGGAGAGAGAGTGCGCATCCAGAGATGCTAAATATCTTGAAATGTAAAATCAAAGTCCATCCAAGACATGTATACAGTTAAAAAAAAACAACCTGCTTTGCAGCACCATAGCATCACACCAATTCTTGTAGGGATGTATACACAGCTAGCTGCGATATATGCATCACATATACCAAAACCCAGAAGAAATCTTAGCCCACTGTTCTGTTTTGGCCAAATTTTAGATAAGATTTGACCAAAATTCTCTATAAAACTGATACTGTAATATTCCTGTCCACCCTATATTTGTGCAGCACTTAGCAGCTACTTTTTCCAGTTAAACCTAGAAGCAACTGCATTTCAGTGGCAAAGATCAATAAAGTTGTTTTGAAATGCTTTTGTATTTTACTGAACAAAAGGTTGAGATATAAACTTTGCAGTATTCTTACATAACATACTGATGACATTTGTGGAGTTGTGAATACTTTGGATCATGACCTTATCTACTTCCATGTTGTATGAAATCAGAGGGGTGATCTTTATAAAATAATAGTATACTCACCCATTCCTCTCCTTTGCAACTTTACAAATAATTAAAAACTTTACTTTTACTATAGTACTACTTTTCTGTAGTACTTCTAGAGAAAACTTATTTTCTTATTTCTAGCACATCACTTTGGGTTGGAAATCTCTGCATAACTAATATTAATGTTTACAGTCCAATAATACCATCAGTTTCAGTAATCATAGAATCATAGAATCATTTAGGTTGGAAAAGACCTTTAAGATCATCGATTCCAACCATTAACCTAACACTGCCAAGTCCACCACTAAACCATGTCCCTAAGTGCCACATCTACATGCCTTTTAAATAGGGATGGTGACTTTCCAGGGATGGTGACTCAACCACTTCCCTGGGCAGCCTGTAATCCTCAACTTAAATTCATGTTACCTGTTAAGTATGGTGAATCTAAAATAGTTTACAGCAAAATGGTGGATTTTTTTCCTAAATAAGCAATTTTTGCAGTTCAGCAATAGAAAGGAAAATCAGTTCAATAGAGAACAATCTGTTAAGCATTGACTATGAACAAAAGTAATTCTGGGGCATCTAACAAGACACTGTAAAAGACAAAAGAGAGCCTATAATATTTTTATTAATAGACTGTGAAGGAAAATTACTCCAATTACAAGTGTTTTCATATTTTTGCTAAAATGAAAGTATCTTTCAACATGTTACAAAGCATATTGCCCTGCTCGGGTTCTGTAAGGTCCATCAATTCTTGTGTGGCTAGCCTATGTCATTCAAAGAAATAGGTGCATCACATAACAGAAAGAAGAAAAATAAATAAGGGATTTCAGTGTTCAGAAAGCTTTTGACGTGCACACAGCATTCAGAGTCAGTGTTTAACAAGTATGCATTCTAATTCAGAAGGATTCTTGCCAAGAAGAATATCTTTAGTCCATGGGTAATGGTGGAATATGCCACTGAAGTTGAAGGAATTACGGAATGGCTGAACCTAGTCTCTTCCAGGTTTGTTTGGTTTTTTTTCTTCAGGCCTACCATTTCAGATTAATGGCAGACATAACTGAGGAAGGAGTTATGCTAGCTTTCTTGTTGAACTCTGAAAGTATATCTTAATTCTTACCTGTAGCACTCCACCTCACCATTGAAATAAGTCACATGCATACAATTATAATTTAATTTACTTTGTTACAGGGAAAATATCCAGGGACATTCACTTCAGGACTTGTAATACAAATCCAAATAACATAATGAGAACTATATACGTGTAACAAAGGAACCTGTCTGATCAAGTAGCATTGGAAGAGCTATGTTGTGAGAAATAGCTGGTGGTTTGGAGTGAACTTAGCAAACAGAGGAAGAGCTGCTTAAAAAGATGGTTTTCAAACATATCAGGAATAGTAGGTTTGCCAAGGAGCAACCAATTTGGCCTACAAAATGTTGATGCTTAGCACAAATGTATCAGTCTGTGCTATGTCTACATGTACTCTATACAAAAATAGAAAAAAGTAGCTGTGAGTAAGCTCGACAATAGACTTCTGGGAAAAATCAGCACGTTACAATTGACCATGCTATAATTTTGGATGGAAGGTATAAGAAAAAACCTTTCTCTTTTCCTAATTTAAACCTGAGTTAAGACTAGCACTGTGTGTTGGCTCTGTCAGCTGCTGTCAAGCAGCAGAAAAAACCACTGAAGCTGTATGAAAAGAACAGCAGCTCACCATGCCTGTCAAATGTTTTCTGAAGAAGCAAACCAGAGAGTTCCTGATGTCTCCTTCCTTAAGAAATCCAGGCATTTCCAGCTTACTGTTTGCTCTATTTCTTCAGCCTTAGTTAATAAAGCTCTCATGCACAAAAACTATCCGTATATTGATATAGCACCTGAAAATGCTTCAAGATTGATTTATGGAATTAAAAGAATTGTTATTTTATGAGCACAAAAATGGAAGAGACTACTGTCCCTACAAAGGGAGTATTGTAAAATAACATATACACTTGTAAGGAGAAAGGAAAAGCTATAAACTCTGCCTCTATTTTCCAATTGTGGAGAACAATAGAAACTCCAGCTGATCATTGCAGAGCTTTTTCTCCTTTGGAAAATGCTGCCGTACAAGTGCTTGTAGAATCTAGAGAGCCACAGGCTTTTTGCACCTATGGGCATTCATAGGAGAAGGGGAATTAGATAACATCTGTTTCATGGTCTGCACAGATTTTTCTCTTTCCAATGGATACTGTTATGCACACAAGAGAAACACTTAAACAATTTCCATGCAGCTGGATGGACTGTTTCATGTTATTCCATGTCGTCCTGGCATCCTACCTAATTGTCATTCTGACATGACAAAGCAGATGCCCCAAGTTTCATGTGCGATGAAACCTTTTTTAGCAACTGTGAATCAAATGCTTACAAGAAAAGTAAGCCTATTAAGTGCCTACAGGTTATTTTCAAATTAAGACATTCAAATCAAATGGTTTCAATATTGTCAATCTTTGCACGAATAACTGTTTGATTTCAACACAGGCTGATTTCCCCATGCGTTCAAGAACATGCTGGGAAGGGAGAATTACCCTGAAAAGAAAGAGTTAAAAGTATCAATAACTGCTGCCTCTTTTCAAAATACAGTATTCTATCTAGAGCTAGAATCTAGATAGAAAAAGAAAATGGGGGGAAAAGCTGTCCCAAGTTAATTGCATTGCCCAGATGTACTTCTTCTAGCCTAACATCACACACTGCCCACCTGCGGTCATTTACCTCCAGCTGCGTAGGTTTTCATCAGACGGTGGTATGTCCTCTTGTAAACACAAACACTGCAGTCCAGCAACTTCTAATCTGTCTGTTTTGAATTTCTTTGGGCAGGAAAGAAAACACCAGCAACTACTGAAGCAGTTCATCAGCAGGGATGGTGTGGAACCTTCCTGTCAATCAGTCAGTGGAGACACATGAGACATGTGTCAGGTCTTGCAGAGACAAGCTTGTTTACCATTTGTGCAAAAACACGTTAAGGGAAAAAGTTACAATTCAGGTTAATACGGAAAAGTTTTGTTTCAACAGCAGGCAGTAGCTACTTACCAGCACTGAATTTCAGAATCATACATTTGCACTGCGTAGACAAAATCTTCTCTTTGAAAATGTGTGTTGAAAAGTACTGTCAATGAGCAGAGGAAATACAGTGCTGAATGAGAGTAAGAGTATATCTCCTTGACGGAAGAAGTCACGCAGACCTTTTCCTCAGAAGTTAATAATACCTTGGTTGCTAGAGATGCCAAAGTGGGCATTAAAATAAATCAAATTAATTGCACTCTAATTTTCTAAGATATGCTGCTATTTCAACATAAGAAAATATAAGCATGGGAAAAGACCTTACAATTGCATATATTCATCTATATATGCACAGAGATGTGGAAGAGAAAAGGTGTTTATAAGAGATAGAGAGGTGGAATATATTCTTGTTTTCTCAGCTTTCTAAACCACAACTGTTATTCGATGGCCCAAGAAATCAGCTCGACTTGAAAAAAAGAGGATGTCCTTTATTACATTGGTCAGTGTTGTATCTGACAAATGTTAGATAAGAATATGAATACATGATGCACAGAATCAGATAAAGATGATAACCTTATGTTGACCAGAGACTGTAAAAAATGAGAATTTTTTCAAAGAAGGCCTAAAGATCTGATTGACCTTGTGTCAAAAATAGGAAAAAAAAATATGTCCATAGTCTAGAGAATTGCAAAACAAACTTTAATGATATTCACTTCAGCCCTGCTGAGTGAATGTTTTTTAGGATTTGGTGTTGCAAATGTTCCACAAAAGAAAACAGGAAATTCATGTGTGGAAATACATTGGATTGGAATACAACTGAAATATTGACCCTAAATAAGTTTATCAGATAAATAAGTTTATCAGAAGGAGGGAGAGAATGTTGTTGCTTGGGTTACAGAAGACAGTAGATGCCCCTGATTTTTTGTTGTTGTTGTTGTTGACATATGTTTAGGATGATGATATGACTAACTCTGAAGTCACAACTGACTTCTATAATCCCTCCCAAAGGATAATAAAGTTTAATTGCACCCTACATCATTATATAAGCAGCAAGATAGTGTTTCTGTGTCTGTTTACTTCTTCTAGTTGCTTATGGGTTCCTCCAGTTCTTATAAGTACACTGCACTAGTAACTGACAGAAACTATTGCATCCTTGGTATAAGCTGTTTTTAAGACTTCCCAGAAGTCACATGGGCCACAGATGACAAGTTAAATTATTAGCTAAATTATTTGGTTTTACTCCATTAAATGCAACTACAAAATGAAAACTAATCTGAGGGTAAAAAATCAATTTTTTTTTAACCATAATGTAGTAAGTAAAACTTCTGGCTTTTTAAAATAATTTTTCATTTATTCTTTTTCTCATCGTTTCTTCAAAGTGAGCAGATTAATTTTGTAATCTACTCAAGGCAGGGAAATTTCAGTCATGGATCTGTTCTTCAGTATTGTGAATTCAGGTACAGGAATTACTGGGTGAAGTGTTTTACTCATTATTATTCGGGCAGCCAAAGTAGATCATTATAATGTTCCATTTCAGTCTTAAAACATATGTATTTATTTCTGGGAATCTTTAGCTGTGTTGTGTGCTGCAGATTTTTGCAGTATTTGATCTTCAGCCTTGCTGACCATTAATAACTTGCTGACCATTCAACGGCACTGTATAACAGCAGTAATTAGGGAAACAAGCTGTTGGAGAGCTCAGAGATAATAATTAAAAATTATCTATTTTTTAACTTTGTTTTGTTGATCCCTGTTAGTCATTACAGTATTTACAAGATTCCATGTCTCATCATAAAGCAGTGGCAATATGCTGAAAATACTGCCATACTATTTATGTTCAACTTAAAAAAAAATTGTCACTGATTAAACGCAAATGGTTTCTCAAAACATGTTGTGTTTTTTCCACCTCAGAAATTTTATGAGTGGTAATTTGATAAGTTTGTTGCATCTTTTCAGGATTTCCTGGCATCTAGACAGACCTATTCCTCTGACTGAGCTACAGCCCAGATCTTCAAAACCTGATGACATCTTCTGTGCATGTGCAGACCAGCTGTGCCGTGGATTTAATGTGAACATGATAACTATCTGTGTAATGCATGTGGAATAGATATGGTGCTTTTCAGAATCATCAGTCTGACTATAAAAGCATATGGGCACATACTTGTCCAGAAAATCCTGGGTAGAAGTATGGTAAAGCCTAGTCAGGAGCTAATTTTGGTGGTAAGGCTACCAATGTCACTGCTTATAGGGGAAAACTTCTGTGTTCCATGGAAAGTACCAGAAATTTTGTGCCACAAGGTATAGAGGAAGGAGATCTAGAACATGGCTGTGTGTTTACTCTTTCCACTCATGATGAGCTTCCAAAAGCTGCATGTTCACAGAATCACAGAATCCCAGAATGGTTGAAGTTGGAAGGGACCTCTGGAGGTCATCTTGTTCAACCCCCCTGCTCAAACAGGGCTACCTAGAGCAAGTTGCCCATGATCATGTCCAGATGGCTTTTGAATATCTCCAAGGGTGGAGACTCCACAACCTCTCTGGGGAACCTGTGCCAGTGCTCAGTCACCCTCACAGTAAAACAGTGTTTCCTGATGTTCAGATGGAACTTCCTGTGTTTCAGTTTGTGCCCATTGCCCCTGGTCCTGTCACTGGGCACCACTGAAAAGAGTCTGGCTCCATCCTTTTTGCACCCTCCCTTCAGGAATTTGTATACATTAATAAGATTCCCCCCTGACCCTTCTCTTCTCTAGGCTAAACAATCCCAGCTTGCTCAGCCTAATGTAGTCCAGGATACCTTATTTGCAGCAAGGGCACATTGCTGGCTCATGGTCAACTTGGTGCCCATCAGGACCACCAGATCCTTTTCTGCTGAGCTGCTTTCCAGCTGGGTGGCCCCCAGCATATATTCATGCACAGGGTTGTTCCTCCCAGGCACAGGACTCTGCACTTGTTTTTGAACTTCATGAGGTTCCTGTCAGCCCATTTCTCCAGCCTGTCAAGGTCCCTCTGGATGGCAGTACAACCCTCTGGCCTATCAGCCCAGTTTTCTGTCATCTGCAAACTTGCTGAGGGCACACTCTGCCCCACCATCCGGATCATTAATGAAGATGTTAAACAGAACTGGACCCAGTATGTACCCTTGGGGTACACCACTAGCTACTGGCCTCCACTGATCATCACCCTCCGGGCCCAGCCATTCAGCCAGTTTTCAATCCACGTCACTGTCTGCTCATCAAGCCCCTTACATCAACAGCTTATCTTATGGGAGACAGTGTCAAAGACCTTACTGAAGTCCAGGTAGATACTATCTACTGCTCTTGCCTCATCTACCAAGCCAGTCATTTCATTGTAGAAGTTTATCAAATTGGTCAAGCATGACTTCCCCCTGGTGAAACCATGCTGACTACTCCTGATGATTTTCTTGTTGTTAATGTGCCTGGAAATGGTTTCCAGGATTAGCCGCTCCACAACCTTCCCAGGGATCATGGTGAGGCTGACAGGCCTGTAGTTACCTGGGTCCTCCTTCTTGCCCTGCTTGAAGACAGAAATTATATTTGCTTTCCTCCACTCTTCAGTCACCTCTCCCAGCCACCATGACCAATCAAAGATTATGGAAAGTGGCGTCACAATGACATCTGCCAGCTCCCTCAGCACTCGTGGGTGCATCCCATCAGGGCCTATGGACTTATGCATGTCTGGTTTGCTTAAGTGTTCACTGACCTGATCCTCTTCCACCAAGGGTACATCTTCCTTGCTCCAGCATTTCCCTCTGCTCTCTGAGACCTGGGATTCCTGAAGGCCAGTCATGCTACTAAAGATGGAGGCACAGGTGGCATCCTCAGCTTTTCTATGTCCTGTGTAACCACGTCCCCCATCTTGTTGAGCAATGGACCCACGCTATCCCTAGTCTTCCTTTTGTCACCTATGTATTTACAGAAGCCCTTCTTGTTGTCTTTGATGTCCCTGGCCAAATTCAATTCCATTTGGGCTGTAGCTTTCCCAGCTTCATCTCTGGATGCTCAGGCAATGTCTCTGCATTCCTCCTGGGTTACCCATGCTTACTTCCACCCTCTGTATGCTTCCTTTTCATGTTTCAGTATGGCCAGGAACTCCTTTTTCCTCCACACAGGCCCCCTGGCATTTTTGTCTAACTCCCTAGTCATTGGGGTGGACCACTCTTCAGCTTCGTGGAGATGATCTCTGAATATTAACCAGCTTTCTCAGGCCCCTCTTCCCTCCAGGGCCTCACACACTTTCCCCTCACTAGCAGGACTGAGGAGAAAACCAACTGGGCCCCCATGCTCTTAACTACTGCCCTGCAGAGCTCTGTTGTTGCTTTGGACACCGTTCAGGTTTCCCCTTCAGCTTGGCAATGAAGGTGGAAAGGGGGGGGGGGGGGGAGCCATTTTCAGTTTCAACCATAGCTCTGGAGAAAAGCAGGTATCTTCTCTCAGCTATAGTTGTTAGCATTAGATGCTCAAAGGTGACCTGAAGTAGTGTGTATTAAAGCTTCTGCCAGAGACCGTGAACGTGAATTATTTTCTTTCTAAATTATTTTTAATCTTTTGAGTTTCCAAACTGTTCTTCCATTCCAAGGACATTGGAAAAGCCAACATCCAGTAATTCTGTGAGTGGTGTCAAATTAAGTGCAGTATCATACTACAATGTGACACGCTGTATCCTTTCCTATGTCCCTAGAAGTCCTTGCAGAGAAAGATGGGCAGTAGTCCTGCCTTGGGCAGGTCCATGTGGCTAGAGCATGTGCATGTAGACAGTGAATGTGAGGCCCCACTGAAATCAATGTATCCTCCTGAGGGTCTCCAGTTTCAGAAAATGGGACTTCAACACTGAACCCGGAAGGAATGGCTCTATGTTTGAATAGCCAGGGCAATGTTCTTCATTATATAAAAAGCTAGAGGAAATCTCACTGGTGATAAAATGCATTAAAATGATTAACAAATACAGAAATATTGTTGTCACTTGCATGGTCAAATCTTGCATAGTTTATCCAATCTTACAAAAAAAATACAGAGTATAAAATTCCCCTAGGTCCTAATCTTAGGCGGATGTAAGAATGTACTTAATTAAGCACTATGAGTAGCTCATAGTGCATTAAAATGAAGTATATGTTTGAGACTTTGCATTACGACATCCTGGGGCAGAGGACCATTTTCCCTCAAATGATCCAGAGAGGTTAGAGGGAATGTGGAAGAAAATGAACTGTGCATTTTCCCCTTACTTTGTAATCACATTTGTGCATTGGTTTTTGTTGGAGTTAGATACTGTATGAAATAACAGAGGAGACGGTAAATTGACAATAAAAAGTATGTCTCCAAAACTGATGGAATAAAAGGGGTATGATATCACTGGCAAGTCAGTCTTATTGCATACAAGCAGACAGAATACAAACATTACAAAGACAAGAAACTTTCTCCTACCAGGAAGTGCTGTCTGGCTGCCTCTCCTCTTAACACTATTGATTATGCTCCCCAAAGGTCATAAATTACTGGAAGAGTTATTTTTAAGAATATTTGCTGAGCCTGACCTGTCAAGAGAGGTTAATCTAATGACTTTCCTAGCTCCAGTCTGCAGTAAGCTAAAGCTGGATTTCTTCTCAACCACTGTTAAAAGCTCCCATGTATTCCAGGTTAATCCCAACTTGTTATTAAAAAATATAAATGAGTCAGATGACAAACTCTTTTGCACAGAGGCCAGAACCAGGAGACTGAGCATACCTTTCTGCAAAGAAAGAATGGCTGTCTCACACTAGGAAAGCAGTGTATTTCTTTGCATGGGGCAGTTTTTCACCAAAAAAAAAAAATTTGAAATAACAACAAAGGGCTCAAATGTTTGCTTTCACCCAGAGGTCTATTTTTTAATAAATATCTCTGGAGGAAAACCTTTATTGAGGAAAAAAGGGGAAAAAAATCCTCTTACAGTCATAATGGAGTGATTTGGTATGCTTTTTTCCCCTGCTATTTTAATTTTTTGACATTTGAAATGTACATAAATGGTGGGAAATGGAACTTCATTATCTAAACTCTTCCACAGAAAGGATGAAAGGGAAGGCAGAGGAAAAAAAAGAATAGTAAAAAAATTGAGAGAGATGGGGTTCTTTTGCTCTTGGCTATTTTGGTACAAACAGGTAATACTCCCCTAACTCTAATGGCTTTAACTGATATTTATACTTTTGTAATTATGGCAGCACTTAGTACTTCACAAAGAAAAGGGGAGATTTATAAAGAAGGGAGAGGGGACAAAGTGAATCTTTCATAGAAGGAATTAGCAGAGATGTGGAGTAATGCTAGATTTGGATGCAATATTTACTCTAAAGAAACAAAGAGGGAAAATACCCTAGCAAACTACCTTGCCACACTAGCCTCCTCTGTGTCCAGACCTGCTGTCACATCAGAAAGGTCCTGTCAACATGGCCATAACCATACCAAAGGCACAGCTTTGGTGAGTGCTAGATGCAGCACAGGAATCTTTAAATGTATTTGCCTGGTCCAGTTCTTTAAGAATCACAGACGTCAGTTAACGGTGTGCTGGAATTCACAAAATAGAAAAGTACAACTTTAAAGGCTGCATGAGTGCTGCTCAGTTCCATTTGCACTTTGATTTTTTTATTTCGTACTTGGAGGCAGCTCAGATTAATTTTACTGCAGTTGAAAATCATGCAAATATAGTTTAGAAAGAGGCATTTAATTCTTTATTGCTCTTGCACACAACACAAATAGCACCTCCAGTACTAACACAGCTAAGTGTTTTTAGTGTTATTCCACTATACAGTACATCACAATGTTAATTTTCCACATTACTTTATTCCTTCTCTAGACCATATTTTACAACACAGAAAACAAACTGCTTGTAATTACCCTGCATGCCAGGACAAATTAAGTAAACACGCATTTTTAATGCTTTTGGCTGTTAGGGTGAAAAACAAAGGGCTCTGGTTAAGGTCAATATTAGAGTTATGCAATTGCTCTGGGATACAAAAGACAAATGCTAGTGATTGAACATTGGTGAAATGGAAACTGTCCATTCTGTGCAGTGTTTCTGAACTCCTGAAAATAATATCCTCTGCTGAGATGAGGTCAGTTCTCCGTTTTCATTTTCTTTCAGGATAACACTAATACCAATAATAAACAATAATAAACTGGTGGGAAAATATATTGTGTCATTAGTGAAATGATAAATCAGCAAAAAGTAAATGACAGAATGACTGTTGAAGACCAGCCTTGTGTTGTATTTGCTAATGCTACCATCTCAGTACTACTGGGTGATGCTGATAAAGGTTAATAGCAACTATAGGGGAAACCTAATTTTGCTCTCGCTGATATTGGTGTAAATCTGACTTCAGTGGAATTATACCTCTCTAACTAGAAAGCAGATAGTGACCTGATGATTATATTGTTTGGTCATGGACAATGAGGAGTTTTACATGTTTTTGCCTTTAATGGTATGGATTAGGCCAGAGGCACAACATTCAGAGGCAGATGAAACCTCACGGGAAAGGGTACTCAGACCCATCATCTTTACTCAGACAGCCACAGATACTAGGCTGCTGGCTTATGTGCATCTCTATTTTAGTGATGAATTCATCTTTCTCCTAGAACAAGGAATATATTTCTTAGACCTTGCCTTTGCTAGCAAAGATGCTTCGTACAAGAAGAGCTAGGGTAAAGAAAGAAAAAAAGTGCACACAACATTTTTCACAGGGAGAAGATCATGGAAAGAAATAATACTGAGAGAGATAATAGACAATTCCCTAGAGGGTGACACCAGCCCATGTTGTGATGGATGCATGTTCAGAACATGGAAAGGAAAAAGTCTCCAGCCAAATTTCAAGAAAGAAGTAAAGGATAAATCCTTAAGAAATGGAGAGGAGGAATTAAGAAAACCAAGAACTTCTCTGGCTGTATCTCTGATCTGTGACTGATGCAGCTAAATGGGATGCTGAAGGCCAGCCACAGTCTCTCAGTGTGGGTAGACATTTGTGAATGCTCAGGCTATCATTTACATTCCCAGCTCTTGGTAGGTGAAAACATTTCCCTTCCTTGTAATATCATCTACAGCTGAAGTCTCTTCTTTGCACAAGCAGCCCATGCAGGAGTGATGAGGGAAGATGCAGGCCTTTGCTGTCGCCTCGCCTTACTCAGGGTCAGTGTTGCCCAGCACAGTCACCAGTCCTGAGGAGGAGCTCCAGCGGGCTAGTGTTTAGAGTGGTCCTCCACCTCAAGGCAGGGCCGTGCCCCTGCCAGGACCTAATGTAGGGGGTAAACCACTTCTAACACTAGACAGGGTGAGACTGTGTTGCTTTTGTCTGGTTCTTTTCCCTCTTCCCTCTGCTACAAGCTTTGTGGTATGTGGGATTGTATAGGCAGATGCAATAAATTATGGACAAGATCCAGCTCCCAGTCAAATCCAGAAGCAAACTGGTGCAGGACTGGTGCAGGCTTATAGTAGAGATAATGTTCTGAAATATTTATTTCTGTCCTCTCAGTGATATCTCTCTTCCAACTTCTCACCTCACCTTAAACCTCACTCCATGGTGTTGATCCATGTGAACTAAAGAAGGTGGGGTTAATATCTCAAGAGTAACAAAAGAAGGAAAAGGGATTTAAAGTGACAGAAATAAAGCTAGTATGAGATCAAGGTATGGAAAATAGCTGGCTGAAAAGAGTAAGAAAGTACAGTAAATGTACTTGTGAAATGAAAGTAAAAAACAGTAAGAAAGCTTAATCTTGGCAAGGGCTGTTGATGAGTGGTACAAAAAATAACCCCATAACAGCCCTGATCTTCTCTATGGTTCATACTGTTAAGTGCAGAAAAAAACTTATTATGCCCCTCCAGAACATTAGGAGGCATACCCACTAAAACAAGGAGCAGCACTCTATTTTGAAGGAGCTGCTCTATATTATGTAGTTACTACAATACTTTATAAATACATATAGCATCCATAAATAGTTCTGCCTAATCTATGTGAATCACTTCACTTACTGCTGAAATGCAGCTTCCTTTGCTTATATCCAAGCAAGTGAAAATGCTCACTCACCATGATGTAGTTTGCAATATAACAAGTGAGTTTACTTCCAAGAAAGAATCTTGAGTTTGCTGCCTGCATCTCAGGGTCCAACATGTTTTGTCTGCTAATGGGGTTGCCATGCCATGCATTGCCTACTGTAATGTATTTCTAAATAAAATATCATTATTTTTTCTTTCTGTAGGCTAGCTTATTAGCCACTTGCTTTCCCATAGTGGTCATATGCATCCATGCCTGTATATTTTATTCTGGGAAAATATTTTGTTGTTCCTTTGAGAGAACTTACTGACCTGCCTGTTTGTTCTCAATGTAGCTGGAGAATTTGCGTCACATAGTCTTAGTCTGTGCTGAGTATGAAAACTGAATATTGTCAGTGCTACATTCCCAGTTTTCTGAATGGAGAAGTGCTGTTTTCTAGCATCAAAGGTTCATAAATGGCTTGTAAAAGTTTAGTGAACAGGGCCCATAACCTATTGATCCCCTTGTAATCATTCAATACAATTCACTTTAGTCAATGAGCTCACTAAATAATGATACTGCTGTTATGAGCATCTTTCCTTCCTTATAAACAACTATTCACTTGTGTCCTGTTATAATGATAATGTCACTGATTTACAGAGGTTGCTCAAGTTACCTTATTAATTAGAAGATGCATTAGGCCTATTGCAAAACATTGTTCTGACTGTGAGCTATCACTGCCCAAGGACCTCTAAAAGACAAAGAATTCCATTTTGCAAAATCTAGTTAACATATCAAAGAGCAGTAAATGTGCAAATTGCTGTCATAAGGAATCCTTTATTGCTTTTCCTTTTCATGATGGCACCCCTCCCCCGCCTCTCCATTCTACCCACTTTGACAAGGTCACTCATTGGAAAGAAGAGCAGCTATTTATGTTCTTCAGATGTTTACCTTCAGCAAAAGACACTTCAAAGACTGCTTATGGGACTCTCCTCTCACCCAGCAAACACTTAAAACCCATTGTTGTGATTGATGGGCCCTTCCTGCAGATTTAATAAATATAAGCAGAAGCCAGATCCCTTTTTTAGGCCAGCTGTCTTGAATAATAGGCAAAGAGTTCATGGGTGGCCAAGGTAGACAGGATTCTTCAGGAAATGCCTAATTATTGTTTGATACTTTTTTTATATGTGTGTTTTGCAAGTTTATTGTTTGAGCTTCCTCAATACTTGGTTATGTTTTCTGCTGCTATGGATGACAGTTACTTAAATAGATCCTGCAGGCTTTTATTGGGAATTTTGTGAATGAGAGTTGCGTAAGAGACAAGACAGCCTCATGTTTATTTAGATTTAGATCTAGGCTGAACCGGTTCAGTGAACTGTGAGAGACCCTCCAAACATAGGACATTATCAGGTTGAAAGTAGGTAAAGAATTTCAGAACCGGAACTAACAAACCAGTCAGGGTGCTGGTACTTAGAAAAAGCATCACTTCTAGCTAAGTAGCTAATGCTACAATATCACAGTTCTGTGACATTTTTACAGAGAGACTGAAAAGGTGATTGCCTTTTTGTTCAATTCTCTCTGTCTTGATTTTAGGTTGAATAGCACCAATATGACATAGTTAGGAACAGTAAGGATTTCAGATACTCCACTCAGGGGACTGAATCATATATGCAAAGTGGCATGGTGCACGTGTGTGTGTGTATGTGTTTCATGTGAATGTGGCATGGCAAAGAGTTACCCAAAACCTCTGCTGGCATCTGCTAACACAAAAGGATGTTAGCTTTCACAAAAGGATAGGTCTAGAAACACTGATTTGAGTCTTCCCTAGGATACTTGCAATGCATCTCAATCATGACCTGCAAAACTGCTAGTGGCTCATGAGAATAAAAGGTCTTTTGGGTAGAAGATCAGTGAGGGCATGTAGGTTTATTTATTAGTAACGGCTCAAAGCTGAGTTATGTGTTTCAACTAAATTACGCAGTACATCTTCCAATCAAGTGCAAATTTCACTTTCATTTAAAGTGACTATGTTTTGCTGGTTCCATCTACAGAATTTACCCCAGCTTCCAGTGCTGTGATGAAAGATGTGAAGATTTTGGCATCAATGCTTATTCCTTCTATGGAAAATCCTGAAAATGGCATGCAGAGGCACCAAGGAAAGCTCAGTGCTTGGATCACCACACTCTCAGGTTGCCAAGATAGGGAAGACCTAGAGACTCACCAAGGAAAAAAACAGTTTTCTCTCATGCAACAAGTAGGGTAGGAAGCAGAGATCTGGGGAGTGAAGGGCATGGAGGGAGGACAGGGAGCCAGAAGTGCCAGCTGCCTCCTGGCCTAGGCTATACCTTCACAGCTGCCTCACCTGCCTGACTTGGGTCCTGCCTGCTCTTGGGCAAACAGCTACAGTTACAGTGCAAGTCTAAGTGCTGCAGTGTCTCACAGCAGTGCCTCATGCTCAGCCAAAGGGAGCCAGAGAATCAAACACCACCAAGCTGTGTCACACTGGAGCTTGTTGGTGGTGTTTTCCCACAACGCTTTTAACACCAGCCTCCCCAGGTTTTATCATTTCTCCAAGTGACAGAAACTTGTTTGGCTGGTGGCACCAAGATGATTATAGCCTTTGCTATAATCCATGAAGGAAGGATGTACGAGAACAGTGTTTGCCACTTCTTTGTTTGCTCTGTATGCCAGCTGCCTACCCAGTGGAGATAAACCCATTATCAGTGTTAAGCCCAAGGTCCCCAAACAGGAAGGTATATATGTAGAGCCAGTGTCCCACCATGGGTACATACTCCTCAGCAAAAGTTCATTAACTCTTCCAGGTTCTGCCACCAATGTCCTGTAACATGTGTTGTGGGAGTGACTCTCTCTCTTCTGTTATTTCCTCTCTGTAAAGAGTTAGGGAATGCTGTGACTTGACTGGTTTCCTAATGTTACATATTGACTCTTGGCTACTTTCATCCAGCCAAATCTGACCTTCCCCTGTACTTAAAGCTGTTTCCATTATTATTTTGCACTCTTTCTCTCTATGCTATTCACAGGTAATCAGCTGTCTGACAGAAGTACTATACAACCTCATCTAAGGATCCAGGGCTAAAATAGATCATTTCAGTGGAGTTCAGCATTTAGACAGGAAAGCCGTCTGTTGAAAATCTTTGGAAGCTTAATGGTGCACACTTGAAAATTCTAATAGAAAATTTTAAGTTTTAAAAAATGGAGAAAATTGAGAAGTCAATGAGGTTTCTTCCTTTGTTTCTAAGGATTGAGGTGCAGTAACTGTATAATCTACCTTGCTATAAGAATCTCCCTCAGAGACTGGGCAGACTAGATGCACCATATCTGAATATGTCCTTCATAATCTCTGTCTGTTAGAGGCTCCAGCTGCTATGTAACCTACACAAAGGAAATTTTGATCTTTGGTAGGTACAGGACTTGCATAGCTGGTGTGCTCTGCTGCCAAAAGAGATCATAAATTTGACCTAAACCATAAGAAAGGGATTTCTGTGAGTCCCAAGAGAAACGGGGTGAGTATCACCCTCCAAGAGTGAGCTGTGAAACTTAACATTTGCAACTTCGGCATATGTCTTCCATGTAAGTTATGAACCTGTTCAACAAAATCTTCCATAAGACATGAGCCTATTTTTCTTTTGTCACTAGTAGAAAAATAAAAGAGGATGAAGTCAGTCTTTAAATGTGTCCTAACACCTCTTAAATTAATGGAGTTGGATGGAAAGCATTAAAGATGTCTGCAAGCTTCATTCAACACTGCTGATGTCTATTGTCTACCTCTTCTGTCATCCAACACTCCCCTTATGAAAAAGTCTTAAAGAATTTAATGAATAATGAAAAAAAAATCTGCTCAAATATTTTAAGTAACATACAATTAAGTAACCTGCAATTTTATAGCTAGGTTATTGTTCTCTATTGATTAGTATAGAATGTTTTCCCATTTCTCTAAAACAGATAGAACTAAATTTAGAATTGTAGTAAATTTTAAGTCTCATTTGTTATCCACATACTTTACAGGTTCTGTCTGTTAAATGCTAGAAGATATTTTCTAAAACAGTCTAAAAAAAAGACACTCCATTTGAAATAGCACATAATGATCTGCAACACTCTTTGTTCCACAGACCTTCCACATCAACCTTTGATTTCCCCAGTACTAAGTTACCATAGGTCATGCTTACCTGTAGTTCCTAGAAAATCAGCTGAGGTTTCTAGCCTAATCTTTATCCCATTAGATAGATTTCTTTTAGCAAAGTTTCTTGAATTATCTGTTGCAGATGCATTTCTTTAAAAGAATAGCTGCATTAAAATGTGTTCTCTTCGTGCCCACAAGCTGAGAACATTAGACCGTACCTGCAGAAAAATTAAATTACAGCCTGAGAAGTTGATTGCTTTTCCAGTGAAAGTATAGTAAATTTTGTGACATTACAACAGCAATTCCTACACATATTCTGTTCAGTTAAGGAGAAATCTACTGGAATCAAAAACCAAGCTGCAAATTCACTTTCAAAGTTCTCTTAAATTATTTCTTTTCCCTTTTCCTTAGTATTTTCTTGTAAACATAGTATTTTCAAAATATGTTAGGCAAAAACTTTACTTCAGAGTCTGCAAGCTTCATATGAACAAGTACTTTCTTATAGTTGGTAGAAAGGTTATGTGTATCTATTGCAGAGAAGTTGAACCTTTCTTTAGGGTTTCCAGTGAGGTTTATAATGGTCAAATACCACATTTCCTTTTCTATTTGCCAAATATACAATTAAAAGAACAAATGATGAAGTTCACAAGTACATAGTTTAGTCTCCTCGACTTGACAAATTAATTTTCTGGGGTTTTTTATGCAAGAAAACTGGGGTTTGCTACCCCACTGTGAGAATTTTTGTATATCACTTTTTATATTGTAAATCATGTATTTATTTAAAATACATGTAATATTCAATGGCAACATTCACAGTTGTACCCTACCCATTTTTGAAGGTTTCTTTTGACACTGCATAATGAAATTTCAGTGTCTTCAATGTAAGACCTTAGGAATATCAAATACTTCCCATTAAGATCTCTTTATTCTGTTTTCAGACAGGTACCTAACCAGAATTAAATTCCTGGGATGGTTCCACAGAAGAATTTTTTCTTAGGTATACCATCCATCATAGTATCTTACCAAATACCTTATAAATAAAAAAAGTTTTTACTTCATTAGGAATAGGAAGTGCATTTATAGAGCTAATTGAAACTCAAGTATTATGCAAATATCGATTTCAGAAAAGTTTTAATCTGGAAGAAAATGAGTGCAATTCTTGCTCTGAACAACCCAGTAGATGAAGACATTGTCCTGAATATCTGTACCCAAATCCCCAGTCACCTTGATCCCAGGTATCTGGGAAGGGATTTTGTTTATATTGCAGGCAGGTTAGGGTTTTGGACCACTGCATCTCACATCCCTGAAAAATAGTCTCAGCTGAAGATGACTTTTCCACTTCATCTGAAGCAAAAGGCAGAGGCTTCCATTTGAAAATAGGCATTTTGACATATTTTCACTTTCTAGGAACCTTTACAAAGCTTTTCATGCAATGCAAAATGAGACAAACCTTGAACTTTCAGAAAGATCTGTGGAGTTGAGTTGTAATCTTATGCTTCATGATCTCTAAAATCTTAATTTCTAAAATATTTTTAAAAAAATACACAGCTATTGTAAACGAAATAATCCTCTACATCTTCTTTGAGGGGCTGTATGTACATTGACTCTTTACTTTCTTTGACCACAGAAGGACTCATCAGTCTGTTCAAGAAATCCTCCAGGCAAATAAAATGAAATCCCTTGAAAAATTGTAGAACAGCTTGGAAAACAACAAATGAACACAAACCACATCATTGCAACAATCTTCCAATCTTCTTTCTTTAGTTCTAGACATCATTTGATAGACTTTTTCTAACCATTTCTATGCCTAGCAACGTATATATTCATTAGCAATTAAGTCTTATTTGAGGCTCTGATATAAAACTTAACAAACACTGGAAAGGTCTATGCCCCAACTGATGGTCTATCTTAGCCTTATATATTAAGCCCTAAGACTGAATCCAAATCTAAGCAGAATTTCAGGAAAGTTTGAACTGTCTTCATATCCAAAGTCTTAGCCTTTTAACTCATGGGTATATTTGAAGAAAAGTTCTGCAAGTCACTTTCATCTTCAAGTCCAAGTTAATGAGATCTCACAGCACAAATATCAGATAACCAAAGCAGGCTCAGCTCTGTTTTGGCATTTTTGTGCATGCAGACAATATTACTCACAACACTGATATTCAGATCTTATCAATCAGGCAAGATTCTGATACTTAGACCCTTAGTAAGTAATATATCCATATTAATCTCACCAAAGCAGTGACACAAAAAATGCACTCTGCCCAATATAAGGGGGTAAAAATGAGCCCTCTAATATTTGCAGAAAAAAGTGCTTTGGAAATGGTGAGAGGAAAGATACATGTGCAGTAGTTTGCAGAGCACATTAGTTTCAGAGCAGCAATGTGTTTACCATGTTCACACAGCCTCTTTTGAGCTCTAAGCCTGAGCAGAGCTAGTTTACTTCTGCCCTCAGAATGTTGTTATGTGTTAACATTAACTGAAGTGCCATGCACCTAAGCTGACTGCAGGAGCAGCCTGACCTCCCTGAAAATTAGGTCTGAAAATTAGTTTTTATTTTACTCCAGCTCAGCTTACAAGAATATACTTTTCAGAATTTTTACAATTAAATTACTTTCAGTAGAAAATGTCATCTTTGCAGAAACACTACTGTTTAAGTATAGGGCCTCTTGCTGTTCTGCTGATGGCTTATGAGTTAAGTAATGGGAACTGCAAAAACAACCTAGGACATATTTGGTAACACTCTTTACCCCCATCACTCTCCATCTTCTTTTCCCCATGCTTTACTTCCCCAGCAGCTGAAGACAATTAAATCTATGGATGCAAAGAACTCACCTCACACCACTCTGCTGTAATTATAACTTTGCTGCAGACTCCCAGATTTGACAGGCTCCGTCTTGTCTGCCCCTTGATGATGTGGCATTTATTTACAATCTCAATAACATCTTGTGGAAAATGAATTGTACTAGTGTCAAGGATCAGAGATTGATATATCGTGAAATATTAGGAGGAGCAAATATTGAAAGGCAGAGAATAAGAGACTAAGATAATGGACAATTATGTTAATTTTTCAAAGATCCTTAAGGAGGTGACATCCTTTGCATGCAAAAAAAAAAAAGTTTAACAATTAAACATAAGATGCAAAGAGAGGAAATAAACATTCAGAAGAACTGATGGACTTTTTTCCTCTGTCCAAATGCATTTTCTGAAGAAAATTTTTTAGAACTTTTTTTTTGTTTTTGCACAAACACCCATTTATGGGAAACTCAAGTATAAAATACTGTACTCCAGGGAGCATAAGGTTTTGCAGTACAATTGCACTGGGTTTTCTAAAAGCATATTGCAGATCAGTTCAGGTGGAATGCCATTTATTCCTCAGTCTTACCATGAGGACTACATTTTCTAGTCTGTGGGTTTGACAGTGCTTCCAAATTCTCAACTCCATGTGTACATCCTTACTACATCTGAATCCCAAGTCAAGCCAAGCTCCAGAAGACACCACACACATCTCTGGCCCCTCCCAAAATTACCCTCACCCCCTGAGCACCCTGGTTACTGCGAGAAAGAAGACCAGCTGCGTAGAGAGGAAGGTATCTTTGGCACACAGCTGTTGCACCAGCTAGACATAACTACAGAGCCCTTCATGAAGGCCTGGTTTCTGCATCCTCTGCCCTCCCTTCCCTCTGGTTCTCAAGCACTGCTGCTGCATGGGGTGCCAGGTGATACAACCTGCTGTAATGGTTTATTTCTCCAATTTGGACCTGCATCCTGTGATGTCTCAATCAGAACGAGTGTTTCTGGAAGGGGAAGGATCATGGGCTACTTTACTTTCACAAATGCACAGGGTTTGAACAATATCTGCTTGAAGAAATCCTTATTACCTTGGAAGCTGTACTGGTGGCTAGTGTTCAGCCCAGAGGCTGACATCCCTCTTTCTAGGTTCTTTTTAACACCATCATGTGCAATCCAGTTACCCGAATAGTGTAGATAAACCAAGGCAATGTGTCCTTTTCTACATAGTTGTGACATTTGTTTTGTATGGAGCTTGTATTATGTGTGGGAAACTAGTGATCTGTCAAAATAGTTTTCTTTATTAATAAACTTCATAAAACCTGTAAGCAAAGTTTAGTGTTGTCTATGTCATTCCCTGGGTGCAGCAGAAAATGTTCTGCCATGCCAAACAACTCTGTGTTCCAGAAATGCCATCTCTCCAGTGCAGTAATCCTCACATTTCTTACTCGTTTGGCAAGAACAATGAATTCTGAAGCAGGGTATAAGCTAAAAGGAGAAGTTTCCAGTTCTCAAAGTGCAAAAACAGAGGATTTTCCAAAAGATATCAGCTTGTGCCATTTTCCTCTTCGGGAAGTTCTTTGATGTATTCAGTGAACACACCAGAGCCTGAGGCTGAGCTCAGTTACGATACTGTAAATCAGGGTAAATCCACTGCTGGCATCGGTGGACTTAAAGTAGTTTGTGTTTACTATAGTGATCATGGTTCTGTCCATCAGATTCCCTCCTTATTTATGCTATGTATAATATTATTTTCCTGATAGGCTTAAAACCCTTTTGCTAGTTGTGTGTGGTGGGAGCACAGTGATTTTTTTGTTTAATTGTAGGAAGCTAAAGAGTAATTTCCTGTTCCCTGTACTTGACAGGAAGTTTAGTGTGATCCCATGTGAGTGCAGCAATCGGTGACCTGTGAGAGACTTCACCATTGGCTGAGAGAATAATTCTGGGGGAAGAGAAGTGCCGCTCAAAGAGGGAGGAAAGAGAGGTATTTCTCAAAGCCAGCTCACAAGACAGATACAGTTGCCAGCTATTACAGGACCGGTCTGTGCGCAGAATCCTGCTCGGTGCTTTCAGCCACTGCTGCTTGCTATGAATACACACAGACGAAGAGGAAATAGAAAAGAATCGAGGAAACTGAAAGTGCTAACGTATGCAGAAAGAGTGCAATGTTCCCAAACAAGACACAGCACCAGTGATCTTCTAAGCAGGCTCACCCACTGGACTGCAGCCAAAATAATCCCCCCTTAGGTTTGTTTTTTTTTCTCATAAAGTGACTGCAGTTTTGAAAACAAAGGCCATGAAAACCAAATCCTGTTCAGATTTTGGAAATTGATTAATGATTAAACATATTTAGATTGGTCCCTTGCAAAGTAGTAAAGATTTGCTGATGACACAGTTGCATTCTTAAGGGAAATGGATGTTAATTGCTGTCTAGACATTTTATTACTACAGTGGGGCACTAGCCATTGACCATCTCTCTTTCTTTTTTCTTTTCTTTTTTTTTTTTTTTTACACATTAAACTATAGGTCAGGCTAAATTGTTTGTTTGTTTCTGTAGAATATAACAACATGGTTTCAGGGTGGTATGTAACTGAGAACTTTGAGATAGATACCAATCATATCTCCTCAAAAAGCAGTGCAGCAGGAAAGCATCCAAGTGACAAATGCTCTACCATTTTTCAAGATATATTTTTCTGATTCGAAAATGCAACTGTGTCAACTGCAATTTTAACAGATTCCCTCTCCTTTATACAGTGCAAACATTCAGCAAGTCCTCACTCCTCTGCCTTTGTCCCTCTTGGAACATAGTGGAGTAATTGTTTAACCAGCTTCAGTGGTGGGTAGGATGCTTTGGCTTTGCATACATAAAATGCTACAGCACACCTTTTAAGTTCAAGCCAGTGTCATATTTTGCTGAGATGAAAAGATTAATGACTATTTGTGCTGCTTGTCTAGCAAGCAAGCAGTTAAAGATTAATTCAGATGAAATGTAAAACTCGTCATCGATAGCCCTCAACACAGGAGAATACTTTAAGTCAGTTGGCCTGATTCTGATCTTACCTCAATTTTGCATCAGTATAAATCTGTTGCTGTCAGCCAGCTTGATCCTGATTTACATGAGGCTAAGTAAAACAAGACCATTGTTTTTACAAGCTTCACTTATGCTACTAAGTGATGCTGATTTACTCTAATGAGAACGCATCTGCACTTCAGAAAGTAGATGAGAGGATTCACAGTAGTGGCTTTTCCTACAGAAAAAGTGAGCAAGTGATGGGAATAAAAGTATGTTGGTTCAAAAAACACACTGTTGGTTCAAACAGCACTGTTGAGCAATGAGAGTGACAGCAGATGACACACCACCCACCTGTTCCAAATGCTAAATTACATGGTCCAAACGTGTCAGGCTTATTGTATTTAAAAGACATTCCCACAATTTCCCTTCTTCATGCATTTGCCGCCCAGTTCTACTGTCCCTCTTCTGCACCATTAATGTAGTAAAATCAGATCCCTCAGTCTGGGAGACTATTTGCTTGTCTGACTGACTAGCTGATGCAGGTGCAGGAGGCCACGCAATCAGGGAAACCCTATGATGTTCTGGTGCTGTTAAGAAAGGTCTACCAGGAGTCATACTCTCCGGCTGTAGTCCCACCTCCTTCATGTAACAACACGGCAACCTCACCTACAATAGAACAGAGGGATATTGTGAGGTTCAAAGCTTACAGTAAGCTTTTTTTTTTTTAATGCTACACTGAAAATAATCTTTAGTTAGTTCTTTTCAGCAACAGAACTCAAACTGTTTTGCTAAAATAGCCATTAACACTTTCTAAGAATGCAAAATGAAGCAGAAAAACTAAGAACCTTGAAGAAAAAATAGCTGCTCTCTGACAAAAAGCCACCAAGAAGAAACCTTGACCAAAAAAATTGAAAGATCATGCTTCAAAAATATAATCTCAAATGTTAATTTCCAATTTTGCAAGGAGTTCCTCACTGTACTGTGGTAGCTTTGTACACATCTGACTGGTTTAGAAAGAGTGCCTGAAAGAGGATCACAGAGTAAACCTAATGCCCACAAATTCATCCAGCCTCCCTGTTGTCTCTGCAACTTTCTCCTTCAGAGAACTTTTCTTTGATCAGAAGTTACAGCTCTGACTCCTTAGGCTATTCTCCTAACTCACATCGAGATCCAGAACCATCAACACCCTACTCCCACAGCATTTTGAGAAGCCAAGCTGCTGCGTAGCATTATAAGAATTTATAAAATTGCACACGGATGTTAGCACCAGTGTGATAAAACAGTGCAAAAATAGTAGCGATAATAAATTACAGAAGACTGAAAATACATTTAAGTACCATTTTTAAGCATATTTGAGATCAGGATCATTTTCAGTGACAGAGATCTCCAAACTCAGCATGCATTGTGGGGATTTGCCTGCATTAGCAAACAGCAAATATTGCAGGTAAATTATTGCAAACACCTAATCTAAACACAGCTAAACCAGTTGACCATGGTCTCAGTTCTGTCAATAATCAATACAAGCTGAAAAGGCTGTCTTCCCTGCTTCTCTTTTGCTCAGGGTTGCCAGACTTTGCCTTGTTTCAGACAAAAGAGTTGGCAGAGCACTCCCCTCAAGTTTGTCTGGCTCCTTTGGCCACGGCTGGGTTAGGGAGCCCGTCTGAAGGGCTGCCAGATCCCACGTGGACAGAAACAAGAAGCTGGGGAGGGTAGTAACTGTTTCAGTAGGCACAAATAGATCTAGAAGACTTCTGTCTATAGTCTATGAGCAGCTGTGTCTAGTCACAAGCAGCTGTGCAGATAATTTTTATGTACTTTCCCACTGTTCAGCACCCTTATTGCACCTCTCTGGCAGAGACTACCATCAGCTCATTTTTGCTGGCAGAGGTCCAAAACCCTCTTCGGCTAAAATCAGCTAGGTTAGCAGTAACCAGGGGGGCTGAGCTCAGCCCATTGATTTTTCTTGAAGTATATTAGGAAGCACCCATACCAATGCATTGTAACCTTCAGTTAGTGAGGAATGACAGCACCTGGGGCAGTGCTGTCTTCAACCAGACGAGTTGTACCTGGAAAAGCCTTAGTATAAGAGACAAACATTAGCGGTTTGCCAGTTTTAGTTAGGCAAATTTGATATATATCTATGCTAAACTGCAAAACTCTGTGGGCCTAGATGTCATCCTCTAGGTTTCTAAAGGTCTAATATGCAGCAGTGGAGGAAGGGAGAGTAAGGAAGAGGAGGAGCAAATTCTTTATCCTGTAAATAAGTGATAAATTTAATTATTTGCTGTGCTAATTAAACAACCATGCTAGGCCTCTCTGTTTCAATACCCAAATAATCACATCAGAGCTTCTGGTGCCAACTAGTCACCTCCTCAAATGTTAAACAGGATGTCTGTTTTATTAAAGGAGCCCTTTCAGGCAAGAGAGAAGCATGTTTTGACTGGAAAATGCCAATCATGTGAAGGGGGGGCAGTGAGGGGAAGGATGGTGGTGAGGGTGATGGATAATAATATTCCCCAGATTATCTAAGAAGTGAGGTTTTCTCTCTGACGGAAAAGAAGGCAAAGAGGAAGTCACAATTTCAGACAGTTTGCACAGATGGTGACCACCCTCGGTCAACATTCTCGTAAAAATGGCTGTGTACCTTTTTTTCCCCCTCAGTATATACAGAGAGAAATAAAAAGGGGAAAGGAAAAAAAAAGGTCAGTGTAAAAGTGCTTAAGAAGGCAAAATCTGTGTGAGTGCGTGAAGGGAGGAGGAGAGGGAGAAAGAATGTCATTTGACTTCCACTGCTTTTTATGCTTTTTCAAACTTTTCTTTCTTCCTCGTCTGGACATATTCAACTTTGCAGTCTCTTGCATCCTGAATGCTTAGCAGTTGAAACTCTGTAAATATTAAGCCATAATCAGCACAATACCAAAGAGGATTAGAGGGGATGTGGTTTTAGGCCACTTTGACAGTCTCTGGACCCTGAAGCAAGCAAAAAACTAGTTTAGTCTCTGTAAAAGGCAGAGCAGAGAAGCCTGAAAACTCAATGGATTGTTTTGCCCCACATTCAGAGACCAGCACTTCACACAACATGAGTTCATGGATGGAGACAAAAAACTTTAGTTCTTGGTAGGTTACCGCGCTGCTTGGTAGGTTGCAACATTGCAACAGTGCTTAGAAAAAAAAGAAACCTTGATGGGATTGTTCATTCAGGAAATAACGTGATGGTGGAGCATGTGTTGCTCAGGAATTGCTCGCATCCTGTTTGTCTGATAGAGGTCCTCACTTGCAGTGTCTTGCGGTAGAATCTGAGCCTCAGCACAACCTTCCATTGCAAGAGCCTTATGCAGCTCCCAACGTAGCGGACAGCAGGCTGCCTCTGGCCAGCATCTGGGACCTTGCAGAAAAACTGAAACTGCAGGCAGCAGTTCGCTGAGGGTCAGTTAGAGACTTGTTTCACTGTAACAGAGAGACTGGCTCATGCACTGTGTTCACATAGAAAAAGAGGTGAATTTGGGATGCTGAGTGTAGGTGGTGTTGAGCACAGCACATGAATGGACACAGTACATGACAATATATGCAATCCAAGAGGTGAACAAAGACTGAAAGTGAGAAAGAGAAAAATGGGCTGGATAGGGGAATGGTGTGGCCTCATTAACTGGCAAAAGCAGGCTAACTTTGTAGAAAAATAAACTACTTCTAAAATAAAGCAATATCTTAGCAATATTCCAAGCTTGGAAACTGCAGCTAGACACATTCAGACTGAAAATACAGCAATATTTTTTCACAGTAATGGATGACAACTGACAAGGCCAGGGTACCTACAGTCATGGTGGGTTTTCCATCACTTGAAAATAAATAAAGATTCATTGAATTTGAAATTATATGCAGGACTTAATGAATGAAATTCTGCATCTTGATTTGTACAGGTAATCCACTCACTAATAGTCCTTTTACCCTTAATGTTCAGGAATATGCATAAAAGACTGGAGAGGAAAAATTAGTATTTGTGAGCAAACATAGAAGCTGCTATAATATTCCACACTAGTCAAAGGTAGTATGATGTTTGAATCCAAGCAACACCAAACACACTGTCTCCTTTAGAGCAGGATAGCAGGCAGCAAGCTAGAACTACATTTGAAAGTCTTGACTGTGGGACAGTTCGATATGAGTCACATGCACTTACTCTTAAAGGTAATAGGATAAATCTCAACAATATATTTTAACGGCTATTTTATTTATTATATGCTGATATTTCATATATTTCCAAACCCTTTTTAAATACTGTTGTGAAATAAGCTTACAAAGACCTTACATTTCATAGAATCATAAAATCATAGAATCATAGCATCATTTAGGTTGGAAAAGACCTTTAAGATCATTGAGTCCAACCATTAACCTAACACTGCCAAGTCCATCACTAAACCATGTCCCTAAGCACCGCATCTACACATCTTTTAAATACCTCCAGGGATGATGACTCAACCACTTCCCTGGGTAGCCTGTTCCAATGTTTGACCACCCTTTTGGTGAAGAAATTTTTCCTAATATCCAATCTAAACCTCCCCTGGAGCAACTTGAGGCCATTTCCTCCTGTCCTCTCTCTCGTTACTTGGGAAAAGAGACTGACCTCCACCTCTCTACAACCTCCTTTCAGGTAGTTGTCGTGAGCAGTAAGGTCTCCCCTCAACCTCCTTTTCTCCAGGCTAAATAACCCCAGTTCCCTCAGCCACTCCTCATAAGACTTGTGCTCTAGACCCTTCACCAGCTTCAATGCCCTTCTTTGGACATGCTCCAGCACCTCAATGTCTTTCTCGTAGTGAGGGGCCCAAAACTGAACACAGTATTCAAGGTGCGGCCTCACCAGTGGCAAGTACAGGGGGACAATCACTTCCCTAGTCCTGCTGGCCACACTATTTTTGATACAAGCCAGGATGCTGTTGGTCTTCTTGGCCACCTGGGCACAGTGCTGGCTCATATTCAGCTGGCTCTCGACCAACACTCCCAGGTCCTTTTCCACCAGGCAGCTTTCCAGCCACGCTTCCCCAAGCCTGTAGCATTGCATGGGGTTGTTGTGGCCCAAGTGCAGGACCCAGCACTTAGCCTTGTTGAACCTCATACAATTGGCCTTGGCCCATCGATCCAGCCTGTCCAGATCCCTCTGCAGAGCCTTCCTCCCCTCAGGCAGATTAACGCTCCTGGCCAACTTGGTGTCATCTGCAAACTTACTGAGGGTGCACTCAATGCCCTCATCCAGATCATTGATAAAGATATTAAACAGATCTGGCCCCAACACTGAGCCCTGGGGAACACCACTTGTGACCAGCCGCCATCTGGATTTCACTCCATTCACCACAACTCTTTGGGCCCGGCCAGCCAGACAGTTTTTTACCCAGTGAAGCATACGCCCATCCAAGCCATGAGCAGCCAGTTTCTCCAGGAGAATGTTGTGGGAAACAGTGTCAAAGGCTTTACTAAAGTCTAGGTAGACAACGCCCACAGCTTTTCCCTCATCCACTAAGCAGGTCACCTTGTCATAGAAGGAGATCAGGTTAGTCAAGCAGGACCTGCCTTTCCTAAACCCATGCTGACTGGGCCTGATCACCTGGTTGTGCTGTACATGCCACGTGATGGCACTCAAGATGATCTGCTCCATAACCTTCCCCGGCACCGAGGTCAGGCTGACAGGCCTGTAGTTCCCCGGATCCTCCTTCCGGCCCTTCTTGTAGATGGGCGTCACATTTGCTAGCCTCCAGTCAACTGGGACCTCCCCAGTTAGCCAGGACTGCTGATAAATGATTGAAAGTGGCTTGGTGAGCACTTCCGCCAGCTCCCTCAGTACCCTTGGGTAGATCCCATCCAGCTGCATGGACTCATGTGTGTCTAAGTGGTGTAGCAAGTCACTAACCATTTCCCCTTGGATTATGGGGGCTTCATTCTGCTCCCCATCCCTGTCTTGCAGCTCAGGGGGCTGGGTACCCGGACAACAACTGGTCTTACTATTAAAGACTGAGGCAAATAAGGTATTAAGTACTTTTAAGAACTTTAAAGTAGTAAGCCTTTAAGCTTTACTTATTAAGCCTTTTCCTCATCCTTTGTCACTATGTTTCCCCCTGCATCCAATAAAGGATGGAGATTCTCCTTAGCCCTCCTTTTGTTGCTAATGTATTTATAGGAACATTTTTTATTGTCTTTTATGACAGTAGCCAGATTAAGTTCTAGTTGGACTTTGGCCCTTCTAATTTTCTCCCTGCATAACCTCACGACATCCTTGTAGTCCTCCTGAGTTGCCTGCCCCTTCTTCCAAAGGTCATAAAGTCTCCCTTTTTTCCTGAGTTCCAGCCAAAGCTCTCTGTTCAGCCAGGCCAGTCTTCTTCCCCACTGGCTTGTCTTTTGGCACATGGGGACAGCTAGCTCCTGCACCTCTAAGATTTCCTTCTTGAAGAATGTCCAGCCTTCCTGGACTCCTTTGCCCTTCAGGACTGCCTCCCAAGGGACTCTCTTAACCAGGCCCCTAAACAGGCCAAAGTGTGCCCTCCAGAAGTCCAAGGTAACCACCTCCTTACTCCTCCAAGAATTGAAAACTATCATTTCGTGATCGCTATGGCCAAGATGGCCTCCAACCATCACACCACCCACAAGTCCTTCTCTGTTTGCAAGCAACAGGTCCAGCGGGGCACCTTCGGTAGCTGGCTCACTCACCAGCTGCGTCAGGAAGTTATCTTCCACACAGTCCAGGAACCTCCTAGACTGTTTCTTCTCCACTGTATTGTATTTCCAGCAGACATCTGGTAAGTTGAAGTCCCCCATGAGATCAAGGGCTAGCGATTGTGAGACTTCTGCCAGCTGCTTATAGAACGCTTCATCTGCCTCTTCACCCTGGTTAGGTGGTCTATAACAGACACCCAGCAGGATATCTGCCTTGTTGGCTTTCCCCCTCATCCTTACCTATAAGCACTCAACCCTATCATCACCATCATTAAGCTCTAGACAATCAAAACACTCCCTAACACACAGGACTACCCCACTGCCTCTCCTTCCTTGCCTATCCCTTCTGAAGACTTTATAGTCATCCATTGCAGCACTCCAGTTGTGTGAGTCATCCCACCATGTTTCTGTGATGGCAACTATATCATAGTTTTCCTGCTGCGCAATGGCTTCCAGCTCCTCCTGTTTGTTGCCCTTGCTGTGTGCATTGGTGTAGATGCACTTCAGTTGGGCTATTGATCCTGACACCTTTTTGAGGGGAGAAGCCCTAATTCCTACGTGACTGTTCTCAGGCACTTCCATGGTTTCTAACACATCAATAACCCTTGCATCTTTGCTGCTGCTTGTATCTCCATCCCCATCTCCACTGAGATAGCAGACTGAAGGACCTCGCTAGCACACCGTCCCTCAAACATTGGCATGCTGCCCCCAGGCTTATCTCTAGCAAGCCTGGTTTTATCCTGGTTTTATTATTTCTCACTGTCTGCTTCCTCAATGCAGTAAATTCAACTGTTGCTTTTAAAAACTGTTATTCATGAAGTCTTCATTCAACAAAGGAGCTTATTTTATCATTATAATCTATTAGACAAATAGTGAAATTAATATTTTGCTATAATTCTCATAGCTTCAAAAAGAAATTTTAAAAATCTCAAACTGTAAAAGAGAGACATTAGGAATAAATTTTGAACTAATGTATTAAACTTTATAGCATTTCAAAAGGCATCCTCTCAAGCCCTGCATATTCTCTGTTGTCTGCTGCCAGGAAGTGCAAAGTTTATATCCACCTATTTTCTCTGCACATCAGCAATCTCTCCTTTCTGAAAAATGAAAGTGACCCATTTATCCAAAGCCCACAAACAAAACACTCCGTGACTCTTGAGTCAACACAGGAGACGAACAAGGAATTCCAGCTGAACTGCTTCCCCAAAGGAGGAGACTGGATGAGGTTTTATGAAGGCTACTCTGCTCCACAAGTCTATCCAGCCCTGTAATTTAATTTTTGTAACAGATGCTCTAAAATAAAAATAAAACTTCATGCTTGAGGTTACCTTCTCCTTAGGTAAGAGATTGGGATGAGATTTACAGAGATCAGATTATGACCCTACTGCAGAGTTCATGCCCATTTCTCTGAAGCTTCTGCTGCTGACCACTGTTTCCGACCATGTGCTTGACTGGATGGAGCTGCAAAAGAGCCAGTGCAGCAGTTCCTGACTCTAATATTGGACAACATCATTAGAAGGACTGCTGGGAAGAGGAAAGCAGAGCAGAGAGCAGGAGCTGATGTCAGGAGCTGGGAAGCTGGTGACTAATACAGTTTTTGTCAGGTCCCTTTGCTCAACATAGTGCAAACTGACAGATCCATCAGAAAATCAAACTTGCAAAATTCATCAGCTTCTCTGAGACTTGTTTAGACAGCTTCAGTGTGAACATGTGGTGAAGAAACTCTGACAGGGAAATAGCCCCCAAGATAAGTAAAATCAAAAGGAGACCAACAGGAACTCCCTCTATATCAAACTGTTCTGCAGTATAAGGAGGAAAAGGTAGCGCAGAGGTCAAATAAATCTCTTCCCTCCCTAATTTCTGTGATTGCAAACTTTCTATTATCATTGGCCAATATTAGAGAGTGAATTAAAGCCCTTAAAAATGTTTGTACTTTTTCTGAAAAATCTAGGTCTTGCCAATACACAGTGGGCCACAGTACAAAACATACAATGTTTTACTGGGAACATTTTTTGAAGTATTTCACTAAGTTTTGTGTAACATGGGCCAGATGCACTTGTTTCACTTCTTGTACACAGACTCACTTTTGCTTCTGCATTGATTCTGAGCCAGTCACTGAAAAGCCCCAAGTCGCCACCACACAAACTGGTGGAAATAAGAAGCTAATGATACAGTTTAAAGTCCAAAGTGCATCTTCTTTTTTAACAGGCAGGAGGCTAGACTCCTCCCTCCTATGCTATGTAATGCAAGTACTATAAATTCAAATGCTGATCAAAGAAGATGTAGGTCCTTTAGTAGAATTGAAAAGATTCACTAGCTGTAAGATTAGAAAGGGGTTCAAACTAGCTGACTGAAAGAGACACAGGGTAGTGCACACTATATAGAGAGAAATCTGCACTCTATACTAGGTATCTGAACTTTTTCTAACTGGCTTTACTAGTTTCTGGGTACTGATTAACATTAAAGTATCTTCCTTTGTTTTTATTGTGTTGGGCAACTCCTTCTTCCTGAATTATGTCTGGTTTAGAGGCTCATCTCACTTTAAGATTTGTTAACCTGCAATTTAGAGTTTACTTTTTGTTAAAAGCAAATAGCTCACAGTGCCTTATTTATTGCTGACCGAAATTTGAGCCAGGATTTGGGGAAGACAGCGGCCTTCTTTCCTGCTTGCTAATGGTCTTCTTCTGAGCATTTGTAAATAGATTTGGCTTTTTAAGCCTTGGAGGCTTGGAGGATGACAGTCTTTATTTGATTAATGAATGCTCTTTTCTAGGCTTTAGAAATAATGTCAGGGGTTACATTAACAAATTGTTAGTCTTTGAATCTCGAGACATAGCATTGTTATACGCAGTTCTGCAGCTTTGGACTATAATACTTAATTTGGAAACCACAGACACCTTCTGTATGTGGTTTTGGTAGGGTTACCAAAGAGATGGGCAAAGTGGAATGTCTTCTCAGATTTACAGATTAGTACAGGGCAAAATGGCATCCAGTGCTAGTGGAAGTTTTGAGTTCAGAGCTCAATCACTGCTCATATATCTGAACACCTTTGCTATGGTAAACATTTCTTCTTCTTCTTCTTCAGTGAACAAAATAGGGGATTGAATCTAAAAGGGGGGAAAGGCAGTAGGTCATTTTCCAGATAGTTCTGTCACTACCTGTATAAAGATCTCAAATATTGAAATCTTTAACAAATGAATACTGTTTTCTGACATGCAGTGGCTTTGGTCATTTATTAGGCTAGTATGGTGATGTAATGCAGGTTTTCTACATGGTTCCTCAGCAGTGCTCCCAGAGACATATGGATCTAAATGTCTTGTGTATTAATGAGATTACATACCCCTGAAGGCTCATGCAATCCAACCATCAGAGGGAGACAAAGCCACAACAACCAATCAATCAGCTATGCTCATTTCTGTTGCATATGAATTTAGGCTTCTGATTACATTGCTGCATTTAGAATTCAGAATTAGCACAGCACTGAGAGAAGTAAGTGGTTTTTTCTAGCTGTCTGAAAAGGTAGAGATGGGAATTTATCTCCCTTGTATTAGACTTTAACATGTAGATGTCTATCTCAAAGCTTGAAGTCTAAGCCCTCTACATTCAGCGGAGAGAAAAGGGTGAGGTTTACCTCATTCAAATATAGACATTTAAAAGAGATTGGGTAAATTATCTCTTCAGAGTATTTATTTGTATCCATAAGAGTGTTGTAAAAATTTATCTTAAACAGTATCCATACTGTAGTCATCTAAGCTGTGTGAAATGAAATCTCCCCAGCTTTCTGCAGTTGAGCACAGAGATAGCCCAGCTAACTTTAAATGAACTATCTTGGATCACAAAACTTTTCTGCCTAAGACAACCTGCAAAACTGCCTTAGCTCATATAGCTCTGCCTAGCTCTCCTGCTCCTAGTCTCTGAACCAGTTCATTTAATGTTTGTTAGGGTATTTCCATAGCACACTGCAATCTGCAGAGCAGAGAAGTCTCTTTTCATTACTCATTTCAACTGTTGAAGCTGTTTTCTCCACACAGGACAAAGGGGTTTAAATTGATGGGAACTCATGGTCTTGAAAATGTCAGGTAATTTCCAAATACTCTAGTTCACCCTGCTACCACAAAATAATATATTTAGCCATTAGAATTAGAATAATTAGAGACTGGCTTCATATGTCTGTATACGTAGGTTTCCATTTTCTTGCCTTGATACAGTACTGCAGGATCTCATAGGCATTGACTCCCAGTCTCATATAGTGGCATTTTAGAGGCTTAGACTAGGCAAAAATCAAAATATTTATAGAGATCACCAAAAATATTTTGACCCATCAAGTATATCTGTGAAGCATATAGTGTGTCCATCACCTCCTGGTCTAAGAGGAGAGGGAAGAAGACTTAGAAGACTGAAAGGGAAGTTATATAGTGGATGCTATCCCAGAGCTTGTTTCAGAGCACCATGCACTTAGAAACATTGGACTTGTGTAATTGTCTCCTGAAGAAGGCACAGGAATGACAAAAGTTATTAAGAAGCTATTTACAAATTCTGTGACTATTCAGAGCCAGATTCATGTTTACACTTACACTTTTAGAAGCATTTCCAGGCTAGTTTGCCTTTGTGGAAAGGCATAAAATATTGGGCTAGCTTAGTCTGTTCTTATTCAACATTGCTATATATTGCTTTACTGTATTTGTTGGTTATAACTGTTACACAAGGCTAATAAATTTGAAGCCTTGAACATCAAAGAGAGGGTTGTGTGCATGTGTGTACACGTGCAGTAAGCTACAGGCACTGGGTAAGAGCATCTAAAAGCAAAGGGTGACACTCTGATCTCTTTTAATCTCAGTCATAGCAGTGTAAAATGAAGAGGAACTCCAGTTGAGAGAGAGAGAGATGGGGAGTGAGGAGTGCTGTAGCCCACTATGCTTGAATGCAATCCATATCTTTCTGAAGGTGGCAGTTTGGGTTTTGTTCTGTTTTCGCTTGTGTAATTCCCAAGTTTGCTCATAGCCCAACAGCTTGTCCAGTTGGGCTTCCATTTACAGGCTTTGTGAGTATATATATATTTTAATGAGAACGTGCATAATTTGGAAGCAGAACTAATGTTTAGTGCACAAAGCTTTTGTGTATCTGTCTATAAGAGGCATAAAGGGGTACAACTGGGCGAGCTAGCACATGCAGAGTGGTGGGATGGTGTGATAGTTTGAAGAGGGGAGGGAACTGGTATCCATTCAGACATCTACACTTCAGCCAAGTGAGTGCGCTGAGCTACCTGCTGTGGCTGGGGCAGCTTCAGCTCACCTCACCTCAATGGCTGCTTCTGGGGAGGGAGATGCTGCATTGTGTGGCTCAGTCATTCTACTGCAGTATCATCTGAGGGACTCCTGGGGATCTTTTCTTTAAAAGAATATGGGTAATTGTAGAAAATAATTTGTCCATACAGACACAGCACCTGTAAATAGATTTTTAAAGCAGCAGTGTTCCATACGCACAGCCAGCTACCACAGGCAGGCTGGCACCAGCACTCAGATGTGGCTCTTCCAGAGCCAAAAGCCATTTCATTTTCTAAAGCAGCCTTTCCCAGTTCCTGTCTAGCCCTGCTCTGCTGTTTCCTTCACCCACCTATCACCTTATTTTACATATCTAATAGATGACATTTTAAAGTCTTTTTACTTCTTCCAGCTGTCCACATAAATATCAAAATAGAACAACAAACCCAATGCTCTCCTGGTTCTTGGCAATGTGGAAAAGGAAAGAGTTTTTACCTTTCCCACATAGGGACAAGAAGGTGGCCTCCAAAGGTCAGGAAGAAGAAGAAAAGGAATGTAAACCGTCCACTCAAAATGCTGGTGGTTCAGAGAGACATCTGTGATGTAGGAGACATGAAGATGTAGGAGACATGGTCAAACCCATTCTCCTTTGCTTTTTCTAAGTGCTCTGATTTGTTAGATCTGTGTCATTAGCTACTGGTAGAACAGAGCTTGTTCGGAAATTTACAGAGCACAAAGGTGATCAAGCAAAAGAATTTCCACGTGATGGTCTACAACTTACCCTTTTTATGTAACTCACATAAACATGAGCTTTTTCTGAAGTATCTTTTCACTGTAGAGCTTGACTTGACTTTACGATTCTTTGAATACATTTCTGCTGTTTCTGATTTTGGCTGGAACATTGAAAACCATGAGAAAAGCAATTCTTCCCATCCAGTGAAATCCAAGCAGTTCTAGGTGTTTCACAAGTAAGCCAGATGCTGCAGACTTTTTAGAATGAACAGATTTTATATAAGCACCCAGCCCCACAAGTCCATGGAAGTTTGTAATCAAATAGTACTAGAGTAGAAAGGCATCTTTCTACTTTACTGCTCTGTCAGTTACTCCTGGGTCAAATCTTTGTCACAAAAAAATAGAATTGCTTCCAGATCCTGAGTAAAAACAGTAAGGTTTAACCTTATTGCATACCAATAGTTCAGTGTCTGGAGAATACTCCTAGCACTGGATTTAGTAACATGTAACGTTCTGTAATTCTTAAAATGTAAATTGTTCCATCAATTGTAAATTTGAGTTTGGTGAAATGACATTGACTACTTCTTTGATTTTTAAAGGAATATTTTATTTTTTACAAATACCTAGAAAATTCAAAAGATATTGGATACAAAAGATTTATTTGTGCACAGCATTCTCGTAAAAGTACCACCTTTTCTACAGATTCATCTTTTATTTCACTGCTAACTGAGGTGAGCATCTGAGGTGACCCAATTCCTTCTTGATGTTTTGTGAGAAAGAGCTGAAAACAGAATTCTCTGCTTTCTGTATCTGTTGGCAACATAAGTGAACTAATAATACAAAAATTCTCTCTTGGACAAGATTAACAAATTCCTACCAGCCTCACATGACACTGAGGCTAAGTATATGTTACAGTAAGAAGACTCTTGGTCAAGACTTGCTACCAGTTTTAGGTATGTGGTTCCCATTAGGGCCACTGTCTTAAACTGGCATCCTAAGCAGAAGGTACTACAGTCTTAAGGAATGGATTTGGCCTCATCTTCAGCTAGATAGCAGTGGAGAATGCTAAAGCACAAAAAAAGAGAAAAATGTCCTAAAGATCATGAAACAGGAGAGAAATTGCTCTTGTGAATTCCGTACTGAATTAGGTCTCACAGTATCAACAGAAAACTGTACCGAAAAAAAGAACTGAAAAGTCTATTGAGAAATGGACACTGGGCACCAGCCCAGCAAATATGATGCACATCCCAAAAACTCAAAGTACTGACATGGTTTCTGTATCATTCATCCAATGCTCCCTTTCCCCATTCTCCTACACCATCCCTGTCACAGAACAACAATTTAAATGCACAAAGCCTACCACAACCACATAAAAAAATGACTGACTTTTGCCCCTTAAGCCTAGGAAGATCTTTAACAACTTTTCAGTCATAAATATGACTTTTTTTCTTATTTGTTTTTCCTAGGACATCCTTACATCCTTACAAGGATGTAAGCACATCCTTACGTCCTTTTATTATTTATCTCTGAATAAGATTATGTATTAAAATGTTATCATAGATAATACTAATTAAGCTGTCCCTTCACAGACCCTTTAGAGATGAGAATACTGAAGCACAGAAAGACTCCAGCTTTCAATGGAAGCTAGTAGCATCCAGGTGAGAAGCAGAAACACAGATCCCAGTCTAAAGATCACTGAAGTCAATGGGAGTCTTTCTCTTGACAATGGGTTTTGGATCATTCAGGTTTTGAAACACAGTCACGAAGTCCACAGTCACACAGCTCATCAGAGACAGAAGGGAAAAAGGAAACTGATATCCAAATTACTTTTTCCAGTGAACCTGACTGGATGGCAGCATGCTTAAAAACTCTCTTGAGGTTTTACCATAGGCCTTGGCCTGTACTACACATTTTCAATGACACTTTTTCATAAATGAAAAAATGGTTTACTGCTCTGACTTTCTGGGGTTATTTTCCTTTTCAAATCAGGTACAGATATTAGAAATGTCTGGAATTTCTGGTCTGAAATGTCTGCTTTAAACAGAGTAATTTTTGAGTACTGTGAACAGGAACAGGCTTTTTGTTGCTTTTGTATGTTTGTATAGTAAAAAGAGTGGGCTGAGCCACGAGTTTTGGTCCATCACTGAACATCCTCTTGAGTTTTGGTCCAAAGTGGTAGTCTGGGCTCTTTCTGAGTTTTTCTCCTTTAGTGAGATCTTTTTTTTAACTGACCAGCATGCTCTCCCAATAGTACTTGCATATAGTGGACTCTCAATTAGTACTAAAGGCTCATGTACCTGAGAAGGGCAAAGTTTATACTGGAAAAATAAGTCTAAACTGTGTGTGAGTATGTGTCTGCATGCAAGTAGATATATATGTTTATATGAATATACATACACGGGCATCCATATATAAAGTTAGATTCATAACTTGGGTAGTAATACCTAGGTATCATACTACACCCAGATGTAAAAGCTCCTAAAACATTCAAAAATAAAAGTTAAAGAAGTCATTTCACAATTCAAGATGAAATAAAAAATATTCTTTTTGATACTAAAAGAACATTTATTTAAAGTGCAGGGCTCACTTTTAAGTTGTGATGTCTTTATTCCGTACTTCAGCATTTAGCACAATGCAACCAGCCAGACTTCAGTGTAGCACAGCAATCTGAAGACTGAAATGTCCGGCTACCCTATTGTAAGACTCAGCCTTGTATTCTGCTTTTGACATAAATGCTACCCTTCCTAAACTAGAGGAAAGTTTGGACTACACATTTGAGATCAAAATTTCTGTCTTCTCTTTCTCTCTCACCTCTGTCCTTTTTTTCCCCTTTTCTTTTTTTAAGCAGCAGTCAAAAAGGTCTGGCTTCTGAGTTTTTCAATTATTAGAAAATGGGAATAGTGCCATAAAGGCATTCTTACTTATTAAAGCTTCTCTTGTGTTTCTTTACCTGACGTCCTTCTTTGTGTAATGCCTGCCTAGCAATACTGGCAAATTGTTTCTGAAGAGCTACAGAGAAGAAAAGGCTTTGATCCAATAGAAACACATCAGTGTAATAGCAGCAGATACCTTTTATTTTCCAGTCTATCAATGCACCCCTTCAATTCACAAAACACACACTCAGTGATTAAAAATTCCTGTCATTTTTGTTTTAGAAGCTGAGAACCTACAACTTTAAAGAGTGGCAAAGTAAATCTTCTGCTGGAGTGATCAAGGAATTATGCTATTGTCCTGTCTTTATATTTTCCACAATGCATAAAGCATCACTGTCCTTAATTGTTCTTTCATCTCACCCATTGACATGAAATCAGCGTTGCTCTCCAGGAGTAGTATTAGCTTGAGAACTGGTAAAGAAAAGCAAAGAGGCTTAGCATACCTCAGCACTGCAGATTAAGTGCCTCTTCAAAGATGTCACCCCAGATGTGGCAGGCTGCATTCCTACTTTCCCCTGGCAACAGCTGTGGAGCCACATCAGTGCTACTGCCTTATGTTCCTGAACATTATGAGAAGGAGTAAAAGCTGCCTTTTTAATGGCTTGGATTTGTGTTGGAGGCATAATTTTCTGTTTACATTTCAAAAGGGCAAGCCTTCTTGTGTTTTCACTGCTGACAAATAAAGATGAGTTCATATCCCATAAGCAATGCTTCCTTTTTGGGCTATTTGATAGTGCACCGTCTATTGGTTTGGTTCATCATTCCTCTCAGAGACTGCAATCTCTTTCACTAAGCTGTGATTACAAGCAACTGCTTGTAGTTTCTTTAATGCCTTTGGTTGATTTCAGAATTGATTTATTTCACTTCCAATTAAAAGTGGTCAGTGGTGTGAGTTACTGTGAAGTGGCCTGAACACGGCCAGGCTACAAGTGTGGCAGACTCAGGAAAAGGAGGGTTTCAGGAGCAAGAGTGGGCTCCATCTGGGGTGAGATTGTTCACACAAGAGCTGAGACTGAAAACTGCACAGCTGCATTATGCAAGGGTAGGAGCGTTTGCTTTTTCATGCGTGCCTCAGAAAATCCAGGCTGGACTCAAACTGTGACCAAGAAGTGAAAGTTTCTGTAGCCCATCTGAGGCCTCTGAATCTCTCTTCCACTATAAAGATGTTACGACTCTAAAAAATAAATGCTGCTAGTGAAAAACAGGTAAACATACCAAACACTCGCTCTACCTTACTGCTTTTTGATTAGCTGTAATTTGTCTGTATTCTAAAACCGGTAGTATGTTGGATCCTGGGATCCAGCTTTTCCAGCTTTTTTTTGGAAAGGGAAGACTTCATGCAATGCAATTTCTTTTATGTCTGTGTGACCCTTTTATTTCAAAACCTCTAATACACACAATTCAAATTCTACTACGTGTATCATTTTCTCTGAACTCTCCCCTTCTCAGTTCATGTATTGAGCCATCAGATCTTGACTCTCTTGCCCAGATGCGTGTTGTTCCTTTACTCTGCCAGAGTTTCCTGAACCTTTTTTTGTTTATATCAGTCCTGAAAGTTTCCCTTTTCTGCTAGGCTGCTTCCTCTAACCCACATCAATATTAGATAGTTTCATTGATCTATCTGAGAGATTCTACATTGCTAATCTCTAGATACATTTTCATCTGAACTGTCTCAGACTATAGACTGCATATTTTTTGTAGTGATCACCACAACTTGCTTTGTTGCTTTTCCACCATTTAACACATTGTTAGTGCATGTAGAGCTGGTAGAAATATATCCAGAGCATAAGTAATCCAAGATTAGTAGCCTTCATGTAGCTAATTGATTAACTTGGAATCTAGCTTACAAATTTATGACATTTAACACTTGTGAATACATGCCAGTCATTATCAGAGAGGAAAATGAATTACAGAAACCCCTGGTGAAATCACCTTGGAAATTCACATTTCCAAGCCTATAAAATACAAGGGAGTACCCTTCCTGTAGGTTGCACACAGTGTATTTAGGAATAACCTCTGTGACGAAGGTGTAAGTAGATCTATTTCATCTACCCACTAGTATAGTAATGAAATTTTAAATATGTGACCTATTCATAATCCTCAGAACATCCTTTTTATCAGTAGCAGCTGGATGTTTCTGAATGCATCCAGTTTATCTCTGTATGGTTAATTATATGTGTATACTACACAACTATTTTAAGGTTCACCTTGATGATAGAGGTACAAAAAAAATGTCTTATTAGGATGTCTCTGTTACCCAGAATTGATTTGTACTGTAGCTAATGAACAAAATGCAATTTTGTTTACAGACTGTGTCCTCTATATATAGGTCATTCCTATGAATATCCTGGCTATTAAAAGACATCAATTTTACCTACCTGTTTAAGAAGCAGGATAGACTAAAAGGAATTTAGTATTAGAGTAATAGTTTAGGACAGCCAACCTGAGTTTATTCCCCACAGAGCATTTGCTGCTTGCTCTGCTGTAGGGAAGTAGCTCTGAAAGCGGCAGTTCCTCTGTGCCTCTCACACCATCCACGGACATTCAAGCCCCTTGTTACAGATCAGAATATGGATGCTCAGGCTAATTAATCTCCTTTCCCTATGGACATGCATGAAGAGAGGAATCAGATGTGAGAAAGAAGGCCAAAGGGAAGGGAGAGAGAGTGAAGGCAGTGTGAAGAAAACACTCAAAAAGAGCAGAACCTTATCATGTTGCTACATGAAATAGAGAGTAACAGACATGAGTGAAATACAGTTTTCTTCCCAGCTACATTTTTCTATGGAATACTGCAGGAAGCATTGCCATGAGTATGTTGTGATTAGGTGGCCCATGGTGTCCACAAAAATATGAATGATATATTAAGTCTCAAGTGTTTTTTATTTCTAAAAAACCCCAAATTTTTGATGAGCTATGAATCAGCTATTGATTGGCAAATTCTTGATTACTTTTAATTTAAGCTTTATATAGATCTTATTTTTCTACTTACAAAATAATGGCAAAATTCTCTTTTGTAATTGTCTTAAAGTATCTGCTACCACTGTAGTTTCTGAATAACATAAATGGGATTTCCCAGGAAAGAAACAACCTTATCCATAATAATAAAAACCTCCACAGTCACATATCAATTTCATCTTCGCATGCAAAAGTTTTCTTTGCCCGTATTGCCTCCAGTGCAGCTACACAGGAAAGGCACGTAGCAAACCCATCATAAGTAATACAGGAAAGTGGCCTGAAACTCTAGTCTGTCAGGCAAATTCATACACACTCTTGTTTCTGTTTTACATGTGGAACACTCATATCATCTAGACATGCATACACTAGATTACAAAATGTCCAATCATTTTGGCCATGGATTTATTTCAATTGCAGATGCAAAGGCTAAAAGTGTTTGTGAAAAGCTGTCTTATATTTGCATGAGCAAATAGTAATTGTCCTTGCAACTGTACGCTTACATTATTCAAAAATTTAGCCCACATAATCATCGATTCATGTGAAAGTCAAGTGTTGCCTTTGACACCTGACTGATATTTATGAACTCTTTTGTTACAGAAAATGATAAATTTAAGAAATTATGTGACAGGAAGCTGAAGTGTTTCCATCACTTTTGTTTGCTGAAGCTAGGCAGATGATTTCAGTAAGGCACTTTCTCAAGTGTGTACTTTAAATTTACAAAGATACAGCAAGTCCAACACTAACATTCGGGATCACATTATTCTCTTCAATGCATGGATGTAGCACACTCTGGAGACACAGGTGGGTAACAATATCATTTTGTCCACAGGGCTTAACAAAGCACAAAGAAGGGCAGCGTAAGAGTACACAGTCAATGGCAGCTCTTCCTGTGAGTCTAACAGTTTCTGGGGTCTCAGATCCTACATACCATATGAGCTGTAATGCCTAGACACGAAAGGATTAGTAATGGACAGGGTGACAGACTGGGCTACGAATTCTCTTTCCTGTTTTGAATTCAGGCCAGACTTTTAATATTGTTTTACTTTAGCTATTTTTAAAGAGACTGAACTGCAGATATTCAATGCATATTTAATACATGTGTATAATTCTATGTCGTGTACATTGTGACTGAAAGTTGTGCTTTGCACCCACAAAAAGTTTATTCAATTCTTTTTTTTAATCCTTTATTCAGATATAGACACAAAGCCAACACTGCTTATACTTTTCTGTGATGGGCAGCCGCAACTCAGATTACTCAGTGTTAACAGATCTCATGTAATTAATTTGCAAGTACCAAAGGGTAAGTGCAAAACTTGGCTGTAATTTTTAACTTGAAAGAGGGGTGTAGGTCTCAACCTAGCAGAAACAGTACATCTGCATGGGACATGAAATCTGATGAAGATTTTAAGAAAATGTACAGTGAAGAAAACAGTATAAAAGCTCTCCAGGAAAGGAGAAAAACTTAAAAGTACTTTTCCTCACCACTCAGATATTTGCCTGAACTTGCAGCAAAGAAAGCCCTATCATAGATAGAGCAGATGTCACAGAAGAAACAGCACCCATTAGAAAGGATGTTACGAACAGACATAAAAACACTGCTAGGCAAAAAAAACAAGCCAGGAAAGAAAGTTTTAATTCTGAAAATAAAGGACATTAAATCAGGCCAAGAAACTAGGGTCAACTTACATATTAAATTAAGAAGAAAACCTTTAGTACCATAAACGTACCCAGAAGTTCTCTTGAGGTGGAGGGAAAAAAAGCTTCCCCCTTCTTCCTTTTATTTAGTGCATGTTTGGTGCCTTAACAGATGAAGTGCAGCATTTCCTTCCCATCCTCCACCCTCCCCCATATCATCTTCTTAAAGGTCACGTATTCAAAATAAGTAAATGCAAAAGCTCAGTCATGGTGTTATGGCTCAAAATGTGTGTTAACATTACTGCTTTATAGAAATCCTAGCAAAAATGGGATAGACTTCTGGCCAGAAACAAGACAACAGATTAGGCACACTGGAAGTTTTTACCTATGTAAAGCTACTACGTGCTTCCTTACCTGACTCTGACACAGTAGTAGCTAATAATTTTCCATAGCAATTCCTATCTCTGAGATAAAAGACACAGAAGCCATGTGTTTTCTTCAGAATGGCTAATCAGGGTCAATCAGCAAGTGCACATTTAGTTGCCCTTGTTGCTATTCCTCAGATAATTCAAACTATGTCTATGATATGTAACAGAATGGGGAAAATGGAATGGGAGTGTGCGGTAGGGAGTGGAAATGTGGAGAGTCAAGAACCTGGACAGAGAGAAAAAGGAAACTGAGAGAAAGACAAGAGTGGAAGAAAAATAGTATGTGCAAGAAAATCCAAGAGGGAGATGTTGCTCTCAAAGTCAAAACAATTTGATTTTGCATGCCTAGGCTAAGTGGATTTCTTGAGCTATATTAATTTTTTTCCCTGTTTATTTTTCTCTTCTGTATAAAATGTGGGAGGCCTACTACACTCGAGAGTCTGGGATGAGAGCAATTCCCAAATGCAGAGAGCTGTGAGGAGAGCAAAGATGAGGAAATGAAACCATATGGAAGCACAGAGAGTAGGAGGAGGAAAGAGAAAATGAAGATAAAATTGTAACAGAGAGATCAGAGAAAGAATAAAAATAATAGGGATCCATATGTATGTTCAGGACTTCCTGAGCAGAGGTATGGTAAGTGACCCACAGAGATCTTGCGCAGTGAGTCTGAGAGTTCTAGGCCATCTCAGATCTGCAGCACTGTTGCAGACCAACTTTGATGTGCACGTGTAGTGGGTCAAAAACATCCAGGACACTCATGGCAGATGATCTGAACAAATCATCTGTGCATGCACAATGCTCAAACATCAGATTTGCAGGTGTCCAGAGATTCCCGGGGAATTACAGTTCTCACCAAACTGTAGGGCAAGAGACCAAATTCTTCTTTCAATTTTCTTGTGAAAAAGAATCTCTGGAAACTCATATGCCTGGTGGCCTAAGGAACTTTGGAGAAACCTTAAGAAGGAGCACAACAGAAGTAGGTAATAGAAGCGAGAATGAGTGAAGAAATATCACCTGCTGGAAATCAGGATCTCTTCACAGTTAGTGACAGCAATTATTGTGATCAGAAGAGGTGATGGTAGAGTAGAAAGAGCAGCAGTAATGTCTGTATTGTCTAAATACCTACAAGTAAGGCACTGACACACATCTAAAAGATCAGAGAAAAGAGAGAGCAGAAAGAGGAATTAAAAAGGAGAATGCTGGAGTATCACAGTATTTCCCAGTTGTATCCAATTCCACCTGGCTTATAAGACCTATTCCTTGTCAAATTCAACTTTATTGATTTTTTGCAAATAAATCACTGCCTAAGTCCAATTTTACAAACAACCATGCTGAATGTAATGGAATGGATGAATTCTCAGAAGGTGTAAAACCAGTGTAGGCAGCTCTACAACAGCCCTTCTCACTCTGTTCTTTAAAGGCCAATGGGGTGAGGACAGATAAGGTCAGACCATGTTGCCATTTCCAGTAATCTGGAAATACAGTCTGGCTCAAAGTTAAAGAGCTCTAATTTGCAATGGTGTACCATCAGGGAAGAAAAGGCAAAGGAGGGAGGAAATGTTCCTGGAGCCAGCTATACCTTTAACTCACCAGTTATTCCCTTTCTTGTCTGGCACAGTTGAGGTTTTAGTCTGGTGAGAAATTAGTGTTTGCATTGCCCCTTTAAAGATGTGGTCTGAAAGCACTTTATGAGCCATGTGTATTAGTGTTCATATTTGTGTGGGTCTGTTGAGTTTTAATCAATCAGCCTTGTTTCAGAAGACTTTAATTTTGCTCTCATTAAGTATGTGTGAGTTTTGTGTGTGTGCAGGTGCATATATTTATCCCTGTCAGCATTCAGAAAATTACATGCCCCTAGTTAACATATTGTACAGTACTACAAATTCTCATGAATATCACAAAGGATAAGTTCATCCAACAGAACAGAACAGAAACTTTTCTCATTTTCAAACAAATTGCCTCTGCTAAATACACATATATTTACTGTCTGTGCTTTTTGTATTATTCTTGTAAAGTATAAATTTTCCACTTACTACTTCTCCTGTATTGCCAGACAGAGTCCCTGACAAAACCACTGTCCAGAATGTCAGACATTAAAATAACTCCAAAATATATTTAGAGCTGAGACACATTAGCATATATCTTTCACGTTTTCCTCATGCAATGGCTTTGCTCCAGTGGATGATAGCAGTCAGTGTGGAGGTTTTAGGTAATCATGTAATCACAGCAAAAATACGAAAGCAAATAAAACAAATTACATGCTAAGTAAGATTTCAAGTGTTTATCCTGATCAAACTGAAATTGCTCCCCTGTCATGCCTTATCACTCTGTAACTTAAGTAAGTAACTTGTTTCACTGCACATGAAAAAAAAATCTCCAGCAACTCTTCTATCCTTCTTTCTTTCTTCAGTACCACTCGTAACCTTTAGTCCTTTCATTCTTACTTTGGGCTACAAGGGTATAAAACCTGTAATTAACAACTTCTTTATTGCCTCCGCAATAGTAATTGCTGTGTATAGCCTTGAGGTACTAAGAATAAAAAATTATTTTCCTCCCCCTGCCCCTTGTATTTAACTATCACTCCACCGTTATTATTAGGATCTTGCCAAAACTTCACCTTTCGCAAGAACCTTGTGATAAAAGTGTAATCCCCACACAGTGACCTCTGCATGCAGCAATCAATACTTATGCTGTAATATTTCCCCTTCTTGCTGTTTCAGAGCAGCCTTTTAAAAAAAAACAGGCTGGGAAGAGATTAGATTATCAATTATCATGAAACTGTCTGCAACTTCAAAGGGCTGCAGAGCAAGGGAAACCATAGTTTATCAGGACTGTAAGCGTCCTGCAATTATCTCTCATGTCACCCTGATGTAGAGCAGTAGTTGGGGGAATAGCTCGGGTCTGTGGTGAGAGACTGGGCTGGTGGAAAAATATAAAAGCAGCATTTTCTTTGGAACATGAATCATTGGTTTTGGGTCAGATATTGACAATAAGTAGGATCTTGAATGTGTTAACTACGAGCAGCTCGATCCAATATACTCATGTATCTATGCAGCGTGAGCATTTTATCGATAAGCAGACATGGGACGCTTTCTTTTTCCCTGAAACTCCAATTTTTACATAGGTCAACAGATTGTTAATAGTGTGTCAAAGAATGATGCATTGATAGTCAGTAAAACTGCAAGATGTTTGTCCTCAGTCATTCCCACAAGTATTAAGCCTATGGGTTTGCACAGGAAAACAGCTTCACAAGTCAAGTAAAACACAGAAGTTTGGAAGCAAAACTCCAGCTACTGACATCACTTCCTGAAGCAACGTGGCATTTTTATTTGGTCTTGTTTTCCAGTGGGATCCATGAGGCTCTGGTTTGACCTGTGATATCTTAAGGCCAGGAACAATGGAAAATTAATGTAATGTTTATTAATACATAGAAAAAGCCTCCAGCTATACAGAGCACCAAATAAAAACAATTAAAGTAGCATGTAGTCACAAGTCTGGTTAATGTGCAACTTTCTGTGTCAGGATATGATATACTGAATGAAAGTAAGTTCATAAAGGAATTTTACTTAGGTATGTTCCACCCCACTACCCCTTTATTCCACCCAATATATAAACCAAATATTTACCCTTGACTGTGACTACACAAGGACAAGAAAAATATGATTAGCGAAGCTGGACAATTTTATTTGGCATAAACAGGACTGGTCCTTAATATGTGTAACAAATATAAGGAAGTGTAATACTAATGCATTTAACTTACACAACATGCAAGGGTATCAATGCCCTCCACAGCAATTGAGATAATATCATTAAGTTTATGTATAATGAGCCTTACTCTACCATGGACAGATGGTAACAGTTCCCACCTCCAAAAATGTGCACAGGTGAGGAATAACAGAAGAGAGACCCCACTGCACTGACATGGTAGAATGAATAATGTTAGAAGCATTATTTTCTTGCCTCCCTTTTGTTTCTTCACAGTTATTTCTCTATGATACAGCATTGAGTTATTTGTTGTTATCGACGTTTCCACAGGATTGCTTATTACCCAAGAGACTGGATAATGCCTAAGCTGAGACCAAACATCAGCCTATGGTTTCCTTATGCTTTCAGCCAAGCAAACCATAATGGTAGAAAGACCTAAACTTTGAGGGAGCCAGGAAGATTAAGAAATTTTAAACTCTGTGCTGAGTGGGATATCTGCACCCCTTTGACCTTTTTATTTCTTGTTAAGGTAAGAAACAGGCCATGTACCAAAGCTAATAACATTTTACATAAAAAAGTTCTCAGGACCATATCTGAGAAAGAACTAGAATTTAGTTCCTCTCACAAGAAACTGGAAAGAAAAACTAAAACCATTCACAATGTATGTATTATTTCTATCTCCAGGTGGCTGTTAGCCAGGCAATGTAGGAGTCCTTCAAATTCTTGATGGTGGTCTGAGGACCTGCTGGGCATAGAGCACAATATTTCAAATAAATAGTAAACACAGAGACTATGTCCCATTGCTTCCTAGGGTATCTGGTATCTATCCCATTATGGGTCTCTGATGGCCTATTGGAATACTAAGAGGTCAAAGGGTTGAAAAATGAGAGAAAAATAGGGAATCAAGTTAATTTTTTGTGGACAGTTTTGTGGCTCATCTTTCCACAGCTGTCATTTTGCCACTTGCTGGTTTTTAACCTACTTCTCTCCAAATAAAGTGGCTGTAGCTGAAATCTAATCCACTGGTTCCTCATACAATTATAGGGATAAATCTAAATCTGGTATATGCTTAGACTCTACTCTCCCAAGTTGGTGTACATTTGGCCTTGTCTCTAAAAAAACACTGGCAAGGCAGTATATCTCAACTTTGACCACTGCGTGGTAAGGACTTTGAAAGATTACAGAATAATATTTGGTGTGAGATATTGTGAATGGTATTGGACTCTTGGGGCTGTTGGTTTTTCTTTAGACCTCGTGTCTCCAGATGCAGAGAGGTAGGGCATTTCTAAGAAAAAAAGCTTTCCATCTTGTTTGAAAATGTATTTTGTCCCCATATGATGCTGATAGAGCCTGGGACTGATTTCCTTTGCTGATAGCTGAAAGAGAAAACGTTTTCAAACATATGCTGCATTTAGAGCCAATATACGGAGAACTATTTTCCCTTAGTCAAAGCTAGCTTTACTTAGTTACATGTACGCTATTTTTTGTACTAAAAAACTTCAGAAATACTAAGATTTAAAAGATGGGCTTCTTACAGATTTATATGACATTGCATCTAATCTTCAATGATGTCATGGTGCTAGATGAAACAGTTTCCTGGGGGAAAAAAAGTGCAGCTAATCAGTTAAACCCATTTAGGAATTAACTTGAGCATCTTATTGTCAGATTAAACTCTGAAGATTGCCAATGTTCTTTTGCCAGTGTTAACACCAGACACACAATTATTTCATGTGTATTTCAGATGAGAAAGATGAAAGATATTTCTTTGTAAAATGTTGTGGTACATAATGTCTGTTGTAGAAATGCAGCTGGACCTTAGTTGGGTCTGGCCTTCTTTTCTTCTCTATGTTTTTCTGAAGGAAAGTCCTTTCTAGAAGAAACACACATGCATACTTGTCATAAAATAAGACGTTATTTCCTGCTTTCCCCATTTCAGACAGTCAAGAAAATGGGTGCTCTTTGTTGTATACAACTGACCATTTTGCATCTGCTTTTCTCCCTATTTTTTTGCTCAGAAGGCAGTTAAAGTGAGTGGAAAGGACTCCAGCTGAGTCCTGCTTGCATTCTGAGCTGGGCAGAGTCTCCACAACCATCTAATTAGCCTTTAAATGAGAATCAGGAGTGCACTTCTGAAGCAAATCTTGCCATTGATGCCATGTACCACTCTCTAAGTGTGGAGCAATCTCAGAGACATAAACTGGACTCCTTTTGGATGAAACTGTACCAGAAGCTGCACTTCCACCACTAGGGCACATCAGAGCTATTCTAAAAGAAACCTCCCCAAAATGCACATGGCATGGATGCTGGGTCCTCAGCACTAGCTGTATCACTCCATTCAGCCACTGTACCACTTGCTAACATAGACATAGTTATACTCTTTTTCCCAGCTTCCTGACACACTGGGGACAGGAGCATGAAGGACCATATTATGGGACCAGGCTGGTCCATGTTGCACAGTTTGCACTGCACATGCCCATCTGAGCATAGGGACAAATAAATACATCATTTGACATAAACAACATCCCTGTGGAACAAGGACACCTTGATAGCCAAACTGTTATTTATGTAACTGGAGGGTTATATAAATCAGCAGGCTTTGGGCGTAAAAACCTTTTGTTTGTCAAGCCTCTGTATAGAGTCTGGCACACAGAGGCCCTGATCCATGACCTAGCCTCTAGGCACAACCAAAACACAATAAAAAGAATTTGCCTGGCCACTGGGCAAACAGAAGAGAAAGATAGCTCCTGCCCTGCAGAGCTTACCTCTCCTGGTAATAAGAGGACAGTTCTTTCATATACAAAGTGACAGCTTAGATTTGTTTAGATATCAGGAAACAGATTGAGAATTTAAGTCCACACATAACCTCTCATTAAGCGATTGCATGATCTGAGGTCTTGGCAATGAAATGATCATTTAGCTAGAAGTTTACTAAAGTCAAAAAGCCAAGACAGAAACAAGCTAATGTTTTCGATATTCTCACCAGCATAAAATTTAAAATACAACTCATAAGTACAACATAAAATTTAAAATACAAGTAAATCAGGGCCAGCTGGTAGAAGCAGGCATCAGTTCATTAAAAAGGAGTAGCTATACCAATTTACACCAGATGAATAACATGTGTGAAGAACATACTTTTAAGAACCTGCCTTGGTACCTGCCTTCTCTATCTCATGCAGCTATTCTAACTGGCTCATGCACATACAGGTTTTGCATATCCAGCACAAACATGAATGTGCTCTTTGCAGTTTGTATCCCCATATACAAGCATATAATATTCTTGCTGCTCCAAATGTTTGATCATTTGCCCTACCAAACCCTTAATTTTTTGCCCTTGCAATCATTTCCTGGCAGAGTTGCCTCAAGGCTTCTTTACAGCAGAGGCAAAATGGGGATCTGTCATCACAAGATTAAGGATCCATGACTCCAATCATAAGAAGGGGCAGATGTGAGATGAGGCGGATCCAAGATGCAGAGCTGCTGGCAGAAAAAGCCCTGGGAAAGCCAGGTTTGCTGCTGCTGCAGCTGCTGGGGTAGGCAGTGCTGGGAGGTGCTCTGCCAGCAGTAGCTGCTGAGCCACGTGCCCCTTGTTCTCTTGGGGGCAAGAGAAGCCAAGACTTTTCAAGGCTTTCCCAGCAGGACCATGACCATGCCCTTGCTTAACGTCACTGCCTATTTTGTGTAGTCAATGAGGCAGTTTCCTGTTTAGGGGCACAGCTGAGGACACTCTGGCTTCAGGAATTTCTTAAAACAGTTTCACAACCAAACGCAGCGTTTCATGAAACTGCTCCCTCAGGTAGGACAACTGTTTGTGTTAACCATAAGCATATAACCATGTAGGTGGAGTTAAAGCTGGATAGATGGGAATATGGTGACTTGAGTAATTCAGAGTTTAGTTGTTTTGGATGATAAAGGTTGCTCATTTCTCAAAGCATGGTCAGAAACACAATTCATATGAGTTTATTCTTTTTTCTGTACCACTGAAAGTAAGTATCATTGCACATCATTCTCGTGTCTGAGAAACCGTGCATGTGTCCAGCAAGTCCTCATCTATGTCATACATTTGTGCAGGTCTTATTGGAAAAGGTAGGGAAAGCAGTCGTCCATGTGTCCCTCACTTGAACATTTCCTTACTTTATCATTATGAATTGCTGTTTTATAAATGCTGGGCCAACACTGTGCTGGAGTGTATTAGTGAACTTTCCCTGCCTGATGGACTTCAAAGCTAGAAGAGATCATCTCATCTGACAACCACAGTGACTCAGACCACAGAGTTTAACTCGCTCACCCCGGTGTTAAGGTGTAGCACACACATGGACCTGCATGAGCAGTGACTCTGAAACAGGAAAATAGCAAGCTGCCAACTTAAAGTGACTTTTATTAAATATTTTCAAAAACCATGAAGGAAGAAGCAAATTAATGTCTTGGAGCAGGATTCACCTCATCTAAACCTTTAAGCTAAACAACAAAAAATTCAGCATCAAGTTGATGCTAGGTCTCCCATCTGCCTGTGCAGTCAATGGATGAGCACCTCCTCAGTATGAGTCATTCTACTTGCCTAGACTTTTTTTTCTGGGAGGACAGTTGATTAACTGCTGGGGGAGGTGCCTGTGATCTCCATTTATTAGAGAGGGAGCTTGGGTGACTAAGCTAGGCCAAGCACTTGCCTATTAACATGACAGAATTCAGGTGAGACAAATATCACTTGAAGAACGAAAACACAGCTTGCATTTTTAAAAAAAAAGTGAAAAGATATCAAAGGCTTTGGTGCAGCACCTGCAGAAGTGAACCCTGCCCACGTCTGGTATTTGTTTTAGGAGTGTGGTCCATGGCAGTGGCTCAGACCTTCTCAGTGAGGTAGGGATATGGCTTTGTCCTGACTTCCGCCTATGGGCCTAAGCACAAACAGCCAAACAGTGGGATATGCAAAAGAATCTAGCCTGACTTCTGCTGGTCTGAGTGAGAGTTCAGCAACTGGCTGCTTATGAAAGTGTGGCTCAATGAGAATTGTTAATGACCTAAGTAAGAAGGTCAATTTTTAGGCTTTCAGTATGCAATACAAATAAGTGCTCTTAGTGTAAGAGTTGCAAAACTTTTTTTTTCAGTATTCATTTAGTCAGAAGTATTTATGTAAACATCACAGCTCTCTGCATACATTTGTATAAAGTTCTGTACATTACAAAACATAGCAACAAACATCATAATTCCTGCAGGATTAAGCACAGACCAATAAGGGAATAATGTTTATGAGCAGGAAATGCTAGCTTATAGCAGACTGATATATTTACACCTGTTCACTAAAATGTCACATTTACATATATCTATTTTTTAATTATATGTGGGCACTGTAATACTCAGACTTGTTTACATTGAGTGGATCCAGAGTACTGACTGCTGGTTTTAAATATAAAAGAAAGAATAAATCAACTAAATACAGTATGAATGTGTAACTGGGAAGGTGAGATGGTAAAAGTCTTAATAATACATAATTTCCACAAATTCAACATTTTCTTAATATGCATCAAAACACAATGAATTATCTCAGATCAAGCCCTAGTTAGAGCCTTGGTTCCATAGACATCACTGGGAAAATGTCCACTGACATAAGTAGGTCCAAGAGATCACATACAAAAATCCAAACTTTGGGCAGTGCTCTCCTCTGCCTTCTTCATGAAGCATCCAATGCTGAATAGAAATGGTGTATTTCTGCTCAGTGCTGGCATAAAGATGCATAAGAGAAAAAGAACATAGAAACAGAAAGCAGACTCTTTAGCTACAGAAGAAATCATATATGCAGTTAACTTTAACTGCTATCAAGGGTACTTATATTTAGATTTTGCTCATGACATTTTGAGTTGCACAGGATAGGAGATTCTTGTTGGGACAGAGGGGAGATGTAATGGGGATGGAAATTTTAATGTAGGCCCTCAACATATGTTGAATGATAACTTCACTGTTCCAGATAGATTCTACCCTGATGCTTTAGAAGCTAAAAGCTACCTGAACTGTCTTCCCCATTCAGCTTCCCACATGCTGCTGCTGCTGCAAGAAAAGCCAGAATGCATTTGTGACAGTGCATTATATTTGTTGCTAGCATTGTAAGTAGTGCATTCAGAGTAGCAATCATTTTTTTTTAAAGCTCTGTTGCTAATCTTTATTTAAAATAATAATGATACCTATGCATCTTTAAAAGTTGAACCCCAACTCATTAGTTTAAAGGAAATACTGAAGTCAGTATAAGGGTTATTTTAATTCCAGACCACGTTGGTGTGAACATTATCAATTGATCTAGGATTTAAGTGACCTGTCTGGAATGCTTGACAAACAAATTTTTCTCATGAATTATACATATTACTGAAAACCATACTTAATGGGAGACTGGGAAGAGGGCAGGTATTTCCATCACCTAGGGGTGAAAGCCCTGCAAATTAACAACAAGACGGTTCATTGAAGCAGGTAATGGATTGGTCTGTGAAAACAAGAAATCTTTGTGGGAATGACTGTGATTATTCATATAGTGTGTTTGCTAATTATTGCTAGTATGAACATTATTTTAACTGCTTTTAAGAACCTTGAAAATGATGTGACTTGTTAACAGTGTTGTGAAACACTGCAATATAGAAGACATAAGCAGTATGCATTCATTCATTGGAAAACTTTTGTGTTTGATCATTAAATCAAAATATGTAGACTATATTTATTTTTACATAATGAATATGTGTCTGGCTAGCAAGAGGAAAGAATAATAGAGAAAAAGAATCTTTAAAAAATGGGTGGTATGTTGTATCAGCACAGAGTAGTGTTATTAGAGCTGAACAGCTACCCAGCTAATATGATGCAGAGAGTAGGATGTTCTGACTAGAGATAATGGATGGGAAAGGGCTAATCCTGCAATGCTCATTCCCGCATTCAAATTCCATGCCTAACAATGCCTAAACATCCATGTGGTAAGAGAAGTCAGTGTCATTTGGAGAGACCCTAAAAGTTATGTCTTCCTAAGAGCTATATAGCACAACATACATATATATATATATATACCATACACAAGCCATTTTCCATTAAAGTGATTTCCTTTTTTCCTTTATACCTGTTAACAGGCATAAACACCCAGATTTAAGTGATAACTTTGGCATGTGTATTTTGTGAGGTTCTGCTCCTTCTGTTTTTGTCACTGTTCCCCTCAGAAGTCACATCTGTGCTCCTTTTCCATTTTCATTTACTACTTTCAGCCATTCCAGGAGACTTTAAGTTTTGCAGTATCATTCATTATATCCTCTACTGCCAGTATTACTTGGCTTTTGAAAGGACACTAGATAACTAGCTTTAAAATCAACTGTAACTACAGTATCTTCACCTTTTGGCATAACTTCAGTCTTGACTGTTTTTTCTCCTAGCCAGGCATTATTTCCTAGAATTGAAATTCTAAGGCCAGAGGGATCTATCTAAGAGCTTTCTCTAGCCTCCTGAGTAATACTGGCCTTCAGATTTCACCTAGGGATTTTTCCATTTAAGTTCCTTGTCTTTCAATTGCTCTCCTGCATGTGACACTAAAGACATGCAGAGTGAGATTCATATGATGTGTCCACCTGTGAGCTAGTCCTGGAGATTCTTCATAAAAATGGAATGAAAAAGGAAATAGTAGGTTTTTATCAGTTATTACGAAAAAAGTTATCTTTAAATCTTCCTAAAGCAGATTGAGTGACCTAAGTCCTGTTTGCACATATTTATGTCTCCCCATTAAATCTGAAGGAAATTTGGATGACCTGCTCAGCAGCAGAGGTACATGCAGAAGGCACCCGAAGTTAAACAAGAGGACTCACACTCTCGGCTTTGATTTAAGGCCTTCAAGTGAGGGGAAACTCTCTAATTGTTTCAGTGACTAAATAAAGTAGCAGATAAAAATTTACATCGATTTCTAATCTGAATCGGAATAAATTGTTTTTCACTATTCCCACTTCTCTCCATGCTCAGCTTCATTCTTACTCTGTGAAGCTGTGGAATGATGCTTTCTGTAACTACTGCTGGAACGATGTTCACCATCACAGGGACAGGGCTTTTATGCATGGTCTCCTGAACACTCTCAGATTGGAGGAACATTTTCCCTTCCTGAGTCAGCCTGGAAGAGTGATCACAGGATGCACAGTACAGTATTATTCCTTCTCCCTGTCCTTCCTAGGTACCACATCAGCAGGTCATATTCATTTATCTCAAGTGATAGTGATAGTAAATCAATTGAGGAGCATCTTGATCCTTATTTCCTTGGTGTAATTTCAGGTTGAACATCTTTCAGTACCCATGGCAAGATCATGTTAGAGGCACTGGGGCCTTTACACATAAGGAGAAATTACTTTCAGGTCAGTACCTATGACATACTGCAAGATCATCTGCCAGCATCATTCACCGTATCCTAATAAAGGAAAAACTGGTTCTTGTGGAATAAGATTGCCAGAGATTGACTTTCACCAAAAACAGCCCCTGGAATCAAGTTGTATGTGGTAATTTGACTGACTTCCAGGGACACAGTTTAAGTAACTTTCTTTGCCAGAAGGCTAAACTCTTTGAATAAGACACTTGAATTACTAGAAATAAGGAATGGATAAAACAGGCTTCTTTATTTTTTAGTATAAATCTGGTATTGCCTCTTACTTACTAGCATTCCCTTACTAGCATCCCTTACTAGCATTCCATTATCTCTCAGCTGTGTGCTTCTAATAATTGGTCAGATTTTTAAAGTTGTCATGGCAAAATTATTGCATTCAAGAAACTTTAATATACTGGTATCCGTGGCCATGCAGACCAGATCACAGAAGATATTACACATATTGGGCCTGCTTCAATGAAAACAATGGCAAAATAATTTGTAGAAACTATTTATCTATGTATATGATTCACTTGATTTCAGCTCTCTTGAAGGTGTAATAACAATTATGATACTGAATTATGATACCATTTGGTAGTAGATGTTTCACTAGCCAAAGCAAGTTAAGCTGTCTTTTGTATAGATGCTATGTTTATTTTGCCTTGAGTATATGTCAGTGATGCTAAGCATGTGGAACCATTGCAGATGCAAGAGAAAATAACACATTTCTGGAAATAAGTACGTCACAGAAACTTTCTGAGAAACATGATGAGGTGAGATGCAATTAAACACCCGCACATTTTTCAATGAAAATATTACTACTGATAGCCTTTTAACTATGGACACTTACATCAATTATTGTAAACTACCTGTGTGACTCTTGTCACTTGATACAGTCAGCAATCATATTACTTGCTCAATTGTAAGCTAACTTTTTCTTCTTCCAAAAATATTAGAAAACAAAGAAAAGAATTCTGAGACATCCACCTGACTTGCACCATCCTCCACTGAAAAAGCTTCCTAGCAGAGGTAATTTTTAAAATGTCATTTGTTCTGAGAGCCTCATATAAAAGTTCTTACCAGCTTATAAATATCTGACTTCTCTCCTAATGTGCACATAGGAAACCTCAAGTTTATTTTGTCAAAGGTCTTTTTATCATTGGTTGTGTAGGCTGCCAGGGTTCCTGCATGCCACTAGCTTTTTAGATAATATTCAATATTTTCATTGTAATTCTCTGGTCGTAGTCATTCATTTACAAATCTTACTTGGTCTGGGCTAATAATCTTACAGATCATATCCTGCAGGCTGTCTGCTAGAATTTTTGCCAGAAGTTGAAAATTCCAATTAATTAGCAACAAGGACGAAGCTTCCTGAAGGCTTTGAGAACTCTACTCCAAATCTTATCTCACCATTCCCACTTTCTTGATTATGTGAATTATGTATATTATTCAGCTGATCATATTATGTGTAAATTCAGTCTTCATAACTCATATTCATTCCCTAATATCTGCTAATTCAGCTGGTCACAGCCACGGCTTTATATCTTGGGTTGTTAATTTTCTGTTTCCTGAAAAACACAACAGTGGCAAGAGCTTGCTTACGTCCCTTTTGTATCTAAGCATAAATGTATTAATAATGCAGCAAAATTACCAATGCACTGTGTAAATACCATAATATATTGCTTGCCACCACCCACATGGCAACTTTTTACTAAGTGCCTAATAAGTTTTGAGTCTGAGCAACATACACTTAGCAGTCACCACCCTAAGAAATGGCTTGTGCAAGCAACCAGTCCAGTTTCTGTAACTTATTAGACAATTCAGTTCCTCTTAGACATACCCGCTCAATTAGTGGGGATCCATAACTGTGCCGCTGGAAATCTAGTCCCTCTCCATCTAGTGCCATTAAGCATCATAGCAAAGTAATTTGCCCCATAGTGTGTTTCTGAAGACTGCAGGTCCTTTTCTTTATGTGAAAACTATTCCTGGAAGCCACCAGTCAGTTTGAAAAGCCCATTGCTTGTTTTGCTGTTTGTAATTCCTGAACCATTGGTCAGGTCTTCTACAGAAAAGCTACACCCGATTTAAAAGAGAAAAATAAGTCTTGGTCTCTGTCTAGAGTAAGCAAAGAATCCAGTCCAGCTTATACAATTGGAAGAGTTATCTTAAGATTTCTAACTTCCTTCCAAGAAAATTAATAAAAGACTGGTGGGTAGGGCAGGAAAAAAATAGTCTATTGAAACCGACCCCAACCTAAAGGTTAGAAAGAAGAAAATGTTTCTTCTTTCTAAAAGTTAGAAAATGGAACATGCTGTGATTAAGTTTACTAGGTAGTGTGCAAACTATTCTTCGTTAAACCCTCCTCTGTTCATTCACTGACCAAAAATCAGGGATTATCAACTTTACTTTTAGGGAGATTCACTAAGGTAACCAGAAATAATAATTAATGGACACATCAGTAAGAACCTCGGTGCTGGGATGCTTAGCAACCACACAAAAAAAATACGTTTAGCAAGATCCCTTTTGTGAAAACGTATACAATTGTTGCATGTATGTATACAGTAGATAGAAAGATCAGTCCCAGCAGCACTCAGTTCATAATAAGAAAGAATATACTTGTGGATATTTGCGGACCAATCTAATGTAAACTCCATCAATGTAATACCATTGCCTTTGTGTTTCCTAGTGTAAAGACTCATATTGTATATTCTGCTGAAGTTCTCTCTTCTGTGTTCTATTTCTTTTGCAATCTTCACTTTTTATTCCTGTATAGTCATTCCTGGCCTCACCCTATTTTTTCATGGATTTTTTTAATCTCTCCTACTTCTTAGGCAATCTTTCCTCAGCTGAATACTAACTCGTTGAGGTTCAGGTTAGGCTTAGAAAACTACAGTGTCAGAGCAGGTTTGAAATTAAACAAAATTAGTTTCTTCTTTCTTAAACTGCAACAATAACTAATGGATGCTATATGAATTATGTAATGGTCTTATCACCATTATATGAATACAAATAAAATAGTTTTTAAAGGCTGATCTACATCAAAATCCCAGATTTCCCAGTTGGACGGGTAAAGAAGTTTAAAAACTAATGCTAGCGTTGCAGATTGCAGACCAAGCTAGTTTCAGATCATCTAATTGAGCCGCTGACTTCTTGCAGTACTCAGAGTCAAAAGAGTAATGAGCAATTCAGACCACCTGGTCTCCAAAGCTCCTTTAGTTCATCTCTGTACATGGTCAGTGGAAAGAACTGCTGAAATTAGGCACCTACAGCATGCGATATGCCTCACTTAGCACTATGACTGCTCTCTCCAATGCCTCAGCAGGACAGGCAGACCTGGCTTGAGGTGAACTGCATTGCTTTCACTGTCTTACTCTTTGGCAACATGCTAAGCACTTGACACCAATTCAAAGGGTATGAAAGTGTGATGGTTTTGGAAGGGTCTTTTACATCTGGCTAAAAACAGGAGTTTCAAGTCAGAAAGATTTATTAAGGTTTCTTCATATTTTCTATCACATTGAATTGTAGGCAGGAAATAGGAGCACTGTTCTCACAAACAGGAGTGATAATTGCTTTGTTAAAGGTCGCCCAGATGGGACACATATTCAGAACTGTTTTAAAGTGTAGTGAGAGCTACAATTATCTTGCTTCTTCTCAAGTGAATCTGAAGTTGCAAAAAGACATTGGGCCCTCTGGAATAAAATTTTAAGTTTCTTTCAATTAAATGTGAATTTATTTAGCTTGTAAGGGGTGGTGTTTTTTTCCCTAAGAGTCAGAAATAATCCAGAAGTACCAATAGTTTCATTGCAGAAGAGGCCACCACTTTTCCAGACTTCCAGGATAAGGAGATTCGTTACAACCCTGGCTGAGCTCCTCTTGGGTACCACACAACTATGCTTTGTTAGACTTCACTGTTGGATCCCATGTGGTTTAACCCACTTCACCTAAGCAGTCTAGACATCACCATAGTTCTCTCTGTCACACTGCTGGAGAAGCAGTGAAAACAATTTGTAGTAATTAAGAGATTTTTTAAAATAGTGTAGCAGTTCCTGATCATGTCTGCTGGGGAGTCATTAATTGCTGTGATAACTCCAGAGAAGTTGAATTTCTGCCTTATTTCCTCTTTTCTGTGTTTCTTCTGATGAAATCCCATCTCCTGGTAACGGTGTCACAGATGCAGCCAAATGGACTCACATGCTTTGCTACTTCTAAAAATTCATGCAGTTTGGGCTCATGCTTAATCAGCTCAATCACAGTGCTAGCTTCTAATACTTATCCCTATTGTCATTACCCTTATTGTCACTACCTGATCAGATTTAGGGAGCCATATGTAGTCAGAGTTCCTGGTTTTACTTCCTTGTTATACACAACATGGAGAACTGCCCCCCACATCCTCAGCTGCAGAGAATTTTGAAATATGAATTTAAAGCTATTAGAAATCTTTGTTTTATTAACAAGATACTTTTTTTCCCTGCTGTTTTTTTCCCTGAAGTGAACAATTATGAATTGTAATAACTGTATTCCAAGAATGTTTTATTCTGTCAAAATTGAGAGCTCTCCCCCAGGGCCACATTAGTATCTTTTTCTGTCTAGGAATGCAGCTGTTACAGGGCAGGCTCTGAGTAATGTCTCTAATTGGCAGATATGCAGAGTGCTTAAGCTAATTATGTAATAAGGGAATCACTCCTAAAATTTTATAAACGCTAATATAGACATTTAACTTCAATTTCTTTGAAAGTTGAACGGGAAATGAGAATTCTTGTGGTACTAGTACCAAATGCTCCTTTTTATACTGAGGTTTTAAAATGTCGGGTATTGCAGATCTAATGCTGTATTCAAGCTGCAAATTACTCTCTTTGGCATTGAAATATTGCTGCAATTAAACCTGCAGTAAAGTATTAAAAGGCAAAAAAAATTTAAAAAAAATCTTGCATCTGATTGCCTTTACACAAAACTATGTGGATCTTCATTGATCTTGAAAGATGGTCCCTGAGATCTGAGTTTTAATTTTTCATACATAGATATATTATCTTCCATAGTTCTTGGGTAGTGAATTTAAGATTTCTGATTTAAGCAGTTCCACATGAAAGTTAACATTGTGAGACCTATCTGAGGCAGCTTCTTTAACACAGTTTGCAATCTACACATCAGCCCTTATTCATTTGTTTAGGTGTATGTCTTTGTTTCTACATTTGTATAACCAGCAAACAATTCATTTCAATGACAGTCTTTTCTCAGGTATTTGGTACACAAGACAAATGTTGTAATTGAAAATTCAATTACAGTGTTTGAGCATGGGGAGTGGGGGAAGGGGGCAAGAACATCTGGCTTAGACCAAACACACTCCTCTCCCTACCCCACTTTTAACATTTTCCCCTATTCAGACTCCCCCTGAAAAGTGCCAGCACTGTAGACAACCAAGAGCTTCCATGTCCAAGGTAGAAAATGCCTTTGGCAATACTGTAGGCCTGACCACTTCCCAAAATGCAGGGCACAGTCCTCCAACCAGTTGGGCCTTCTGTGTCCACCAAGTGATTATTAAAATACAATAAAAAAGAAATTAAACCCCAAAACAAGACTCTTCTCATATGGAAGATCAAAGAGGTAACAAATTGCCCATGATAGATGTTGATTCTGTTGTTTATTGCACTAGTGTTGGGCATTAAGATAAAATCTACACTTCATTTTGAGAACTAGGCTGGTATTCAAACCCATGCTTCCTTGCATCCACATTCACTAAACATAATCCCAAATCCAAGTCTGGACTCAAAGTAGTATGCAACCATGAATAAAACTTCCTTCTTGTTACCAGCTAAAACAGGCCAAAAGATGCACTTATCTGTAATAAGGATGGGCTTGAATGTGCCACTTCTGTGCATCTCATATGCCCTTGCCATAGGATGCCTTTACTAGGTCCTTTCTAGAAGAGTTTCAGTATTGCACACCAAAAAGATGAAAGAGATTGGTTGGCAGCCTGACTTTGGTTGGGAGAACACAGCCCTGAGTGCTAGATGTCCCACAGCTTGCCAAGACAGGGATTCTATTAGGACCACTTGCTAGATTCCACAATAATGGTACATTACAAACAAAGCCTCAAATATGAAGCAGATGAGTGCTTATTAAATATTAAGCATATGGTGTTATAAAAAGGCAGAGAGAGTGCTACTGCCCCAACAAGCAAAGTCCCAGTGTCAGCATTTCCAGTTCTAGTCCCTTCCATTCTTTTCTTGCCAGTGTTGGAGAACTCTCTATAAACGGTTCATCTGCATAGGTCTATAGTCTGCATTTTCACAAAGCAGAATTTTGATTTACGGATTATAGGTCCTAACTTTAGGTTCCTAAGCTTGAATATGACTTCACAAAAAGGAGCAAAATGCATGGGTCCCCTCTCTAAGACTGAAGCTATAAATCCACAGTCACCATGCTAGCCTTCAGAGATTATAGCCTGTAGAAGCATGACTATAGCATCCATTGCAACTGCTTGTCAGTCCCAGATAGGCTTGTCCAGTTGAGGCTGAACATCTGTGCTACTTCAGTCTTGCTACTGTTAATATCTGAGGCAACTAACCAAAACATGGGGGACTATTATATATCTATTCTGCATCTAATAGGGAAGAAGTCTCCTTCCTAGTTGCAGAAAAATACCTCCCTCCCCACTCATGTCTAACCAGAGAAATAGAACACAAAAATACAAGTTCTGGTTTAGGAGCTTTCTGATACACAATTTGTCAGAAGCTGGGAGAATAGTTCAAGGAGGCAGTGCTGAATGCTTACCCTGTTCCTAAACTTTTGTCTACTAATTCATTCCTTACCTGTGTTGGAGACAAGGCGCTGAGCTAGATGGACCTTTGCTATGGGACAATACAGCAATGTGCACTCACTCCCAGCTTTGAAAGGAGCATGAAGACAAAAACTATGAACTAAGCCTTATATCTTAAAGCAGAGTAGATATGATATTTACTAGCTAGGAGGCTGCAGAAACATCTTGTAGCATGGTACATTCTGAACAGGATTTAACAAGTAGATTTTCAGTTGAGCTTTCAGGACTTGCTCCACTGTCCTGTTTGTAGAATTTCTTCTTGTGCTAGCCATCCTGGGTTTACTGTTCAAATAGCTGATTGAATTTCTATTAACAGACACAAAAGTTTTCACTGAAAAATTAAATGAAAGCTCTGGGAGGCAACAGAAAGAGAACATGATGGATGCTAGCTTGCTGCATTGTTTTGTTTCCCCTGTTATTCCTTGAGATGCTGCAGCTTGTGTTTCAGCTCTAAAAATTACAAACACAGCTGGGTGTACATTCTAAACACAGTAGGATGTTACTGTGGTATTACCACTGACCCAGGTTCAGTCAGAAGTCCTAGGAACTACCAGATGCACAGAATGGAAGCAAACATGTTCATACTCATTGTGGTTATGGAGACAATAGAGGGAATGAAAGGCTTTGTGACTGAAGTCCCTCATATACCGACATTTTTACTAGAGCAGCGAGGCTTCCCATTTTCTAAATCCTAGTGTGGAAAACTTGATTGTAATATTTGAGGTTTGAACATCCTTTGCACTGACATGTAACCCTGGAACAGGGACAGTGCTGAGGGTCAGCCAGAGCCAGGGCTCTGTTCTCAGGCTGATGGCTATGCACGGGTGTATCCATGTTGCTACAACCTGCCAGCGCTTATTCCATTTCAGCGTACTAGAGGGTATTGCTGCTGTTGTTATTCTCCATCAAGGGATTCTGGGAGTCCCAAATTCCAGTGAGTCTGGACTCCGTGCTGACAATTCCCAATTTGTAGCTCCCCATTCATATTTCTGTGAGTTAATTCTGGAATGTTTACTCATAAAATAAATGCTGCAGCTCAGTTTCTTGCTTAGAGTTCTGCACTGTTGCCTTTAGCAAATCTTTGATCACTACAGAATACAGCTTTTGGAACAGTTTCATGCATACATACGCTTCTCACCTGTCAAAAGTGCCTGAGTCCTGCTTTATCTGAGAGAGTGGATCTGTCCTTCACATCAACATATGGGGACCGCATCATTGCTCCTCGTTATGTAAATGACAAAAGTGACCATTATTATCCTTGACTGGCCCAAGGTTATGACCCTATCTGTGTGAAGACCTTGGCCCTATCAATAGAATGGGTAGAAGCTGCGCCAAATCTATCACTCTAAGATGCTTATGGTGCCCCAGCTTGTCACATTACTTTGGTATGTAGACCTTTCTCCCAACTCTTCTATTTTGATCGGTAAAGTCCCATGGTATTTCTGTAGTTAATATGGATTTCAATCCTCTTTTAACAACTGGTGAGATAATGTGAACTTCAGAAAGATTAAGTGACTCACCGGAAGTCATGTTGTAAGTGACAGTCTGTCAGAGTCAAGAAGTCAAGATGTCTTGAATGCTCTTCCTCAACTCAGTATTGAAGCTATTTTGGACCGGAATGTTCTGAGAAACATTATACATGGATCAACACAGTTTTAGGTACACAGTAGGAATATTTTGTCTTTCAGTGATGTTTCTAAATAAATCTTTTATTATTTGAACAATACAGTCTTCCTAAATCATTGCCCAAATATAGCAGTGACAGAAAACTTCAGTACTGGAGTTGCACTTACCAAAATTTCAACTCATCAGAAACTAATCAAAATCATATTAAATTTCTTGTATAGGAGACAAAAACAGAAAGAGAAAGCATGTACAAAATATGTTAAGGGTTACAACCTTGGACAAGTTCTTTACACAAATCCAGGCCTCTGTTCCGTTTCTACATTACTAAATTAGCATGAAATGCCATGAACTTCAAACAATAATGTCAATTGTCTTTAGCCATTTCTTTTATCAAAAAATAAGCCTTTATGGATTTCATATGTTGACTAAGCCAAAGGCATGGTCAGCACAGAAATGTTTACAGATGGCAGAGCTCTTGTTTTTAAAAAAAAGGATCAAAGGGAGGTTGAGAATATACAAACCCTGGTGGTTAATAAACACTCATAAACAAATAAATAAACTAGCATGATGCTTACCGTGTATGTCCAAACTATCTGTGCAACTGAGGCTCTGCTATCAAACCATCTTTGTTTTGAAACCCTCAGTTTGAGCCCCCCTCCCCACCAGGGCAGGACTCCTTAGATAAGGTTCTGTCTATACCCTCACTACCAGCTCTGGTTTTTAGGGATTTATAACTTGGCTGTAAAACTTCATCTGAGGGTTAGGCTTGGCAGACAAGGTCTCAGCCTGACAGCAGTGTTTTTATTACATTATTTTAAAATGAAGTGGCTCTTTTTAACCTTAAGGAAGATGCAAGATGCATGTAAGTTAACCAGTTTCAGGAGGTATTTGGCTGCTGCTATAACTCAAAGCACAGTGTTGTTTTCTTTTTTTATTTCTTTTTTTTTTTCCCCTTGAAGAGTGTGTGTACATCTGTAGGAGTTTCATAAAAGACACCATATCAACAGTTATGGGCACAGAACTATGTGAATACCCACAGACAGCACTCATACAGACTAAAATGATTTGTAAAATTCAAAGGAACTAAATCTCACCTACTTAGTTTAGGCAAATAAAATCAAATTGAGTTCACAGTGAAAGGACTTATAGTTGATCTTCTAAGAAGCACCTATGGAAAAGCTGTTCGAGGTGCTTGTCAACAGTGAAAAGTAGTGGACAGACAGAAGGATATAAAGTCTAAGGTCTACTCAACCAAAGGGTGTTCACTACCCCACAAAGAAATAATAGCGTAGAACCTAGGAAATGGGCAAAGTGTGAGTCCAGCCATCCGGGGTGATGCTCAAAGAGGAGGTCCCAATACCTGTATCTATTGTTGTTTAAAAATCAGAAGCACTTCACATTCAAGCTGCCTCTGTGGAAGGAATCCAGCAAGCTTTATTATATCTCCTGAAAGCATCTGATGGATTATTAAAATAATCTACATCCTTAATTATTTTTAGTAATGGACTGAATCTCGAGATCCCTATTCAACAATAGTTTCCTGTGGTTTGTTTTTGTTAGGGGTTTTTTTTTTTTTAATTAATCTACATTGTCACAGTTTGGATGTCTGGCCTGAGACATTGTCAATTAACCTCATTTTTTACCAGAGGGTGGTAGACCCTGGCTGATAAATCAGGTACTTCTGTAGTGTATTAAGTTGAATGCCTGCAAATTGAGATACATTCCTCAATCTCTTCTGAAAGCATAGCTGTGAAGGGTTAGTCAGTATGGAGCACTCTGTGGCCACTTGGGCACAGACTTAAGAACCTGCAGTCAACATGTGAAAGAAGGACCTCTTTGCCAAAAAAGAAATGCAATACATTTAAATTATGCAATTAAGGAAGAAAGGGAATGCTTTACATCATGTATCATGGCTCTATGCATAAGACCAAGGGCATCACTTATGTAAGCCTTTTTTGCTCTAAGCTAGCACTCAAAGTTTACATGAACACAATGGTGGAGGCTGCTGCAGGGCTATGTTGAATTAGAGCATCCATTCGGCCTGGGCTATGGGAGGGAGGGAAGGAGACAGATTTCCAAGAATTTAGTTTCACAAAATCAGTACAGATTAGACACAGCAAGTGGATGTTCGCTGCCTCTTAGAAGCTTTTCTTTTGCAAGAATAAAGCTTAGCAAGGCAAAAACAGCAATGTGAGGTGGTAACACAAGGATGGTGAATAGGCGTTGCCTGTTGATTGCCTTTTCCAGTACCTGAGCTTTAAACATAGTCTTTAACACAGACATCAAGTGAAGCTATTAGGACCCAGGTTCACATCAAATGAAAGGAGAATGTTCTTTATGCTGCAGGTAACACATCTGGGAAATGCTTTGGCAAAGGATGTTTGGGAGTCCAAAGCTCTTCATAGTTCTAATGGGGAAACTGAACAAGCACATGGAAGAAAAAGGCTTTGAAGACTGCTAAATAGACAGACACCACGACCAGGAAATCTTCTGAGCTGAAAATAACAGGAGGCACATCAAATGAACATATGTACCAGTACTGTCTTTCTTTACCCTCCCTCCCCTCAGCATCCTCTTATGACCATTGATAAGCAGAATACTGGGCTAGACATATCCTTCATCTGAGCCAATACGGCCATCACTATGTACCTGTGAACATGCAACCCCTCCATAGGGCTTTGCAAAAATTTAGGATCTGCTGTTGCAGCACAGTAGAGCCATGTTGAAAAACTTAATACAGCTAGATTATTTACAGCTGTCTCTGCAACACTGACATATGTTGGGGTAAAAAGATTTTCATACCTGATGGCTACATGGTCAAAGAGTTAATCCCAAAATGACAGCGTATGTCAACCTGTCTGCAGTGTTTCAGCATTGTGTAAGCTCCTTCCAACCTTCTCCTAAATACCTGAGAATGTCGCAGCTTTCACCTCTTCGTGGAGGCAAAGGTCAGAAAGGAGAAGGAGATAAAATTATAGAGCTCCGCCTGTGTTCCCAGATGAGTGTCTCAGAAACTTCCAGAGTGTGTGTCAAGGCATGAGTGAACCACACACCATATGTACCTTTCCATCCCCAGACTTGCACAGTTCCCAGTATAGACAGCCACATCTTTTCCTAAGGGGTAAGTACAGGCTCTGACACCCAGATATCTTGCAAACTGAGCAGGAAGCTTCAGCCAGCCCTGAAATTACCCATAGACCTAAAAATTGGGGTTAGCAGCTGATAAATATCTTCAAATATGACAAAAACCATCACATCTCAGTAACTGTCCACCTTCTTATGTCAGCTTAAAAATACCAGTATCTTAAATATTTATCTCACTAGTGGTTGATGCAGAGATATCAGTAAGGGGAGAGAAAAAGGACAGATGCCAGAGACCTGAGTAAAAAGGAAAGAAATAGGAACAATGATTGAGTGGAGAATGGGGAAACATAATCTGAATGCAGAGTATTTCTGTCTGTTGGAGGATGACAGAAGAGTGAGAGAGAGCTGAAAGTAAACAGAGAAGCTTGGGCAGTACACTGTGGTGTGTACACTGCTAACCCAGTGTGAGGAATAATGAGGCACTGTCTTATAAAAGAAGAGTCACAGGGAGGGATGGAGCAAAGCCTACATCATGAGAGGATGATAGAAAAAGAGGAGAAAACAGGTGGCTAATATTTTCACGAAGTCTGGAAAACAGAGGGGGAAATCTTGTGGGATGGATGAGGCACTTCATGGCATCCAGGTATAAGCAGGATATACTGTATTCTCCTTGTAGTAGAGAATGATGGGAATGTTTGCTCTGAGACTGCCCAGAAATGATAGTGTGTGTGATGTTTTAGTTTACTACAATTGTGCTAGAAGGAATGTAAAAAAAAAAGTCATTACAACTTCTGCACTGTTTGGAGCCTTGTTATCTGCTGGGGATGCAGACTACCTGTTCAAGAAGGACAAGGATGCAGTGTGATATTGTGTGACACATGACAGCCCTCAGTGTCAGCTGACTGCTTGTAAGAGCAGCTCTAAATTATGGAAGCCCTGTTAGAAAGACTATTGTATTGTCCTTGAAATGGGTCGTGTAAATCTCAGCTATAGCAGCTGCATCATACATACCCACCCATTGCCTCCTCTGCCACATGCTCTGGGTTTGCCCTTGCTCTCAATGAAGCTTATTGCAAAACTAACAATGATTTCAGAAGACACAAGATAAAGTTCTCTGATCTCTAAGTAGCAGCAGCATAGACACTCAAGGAACACAAGTATGACAACAAGCCGACTGCCTGAGCCAGGCCATCCGCAAGAGTTTTACCCAACCAGACTGCTCAGCTTCTCATGAATAGCAGTACGATTTTGAGTCTGCCACGTGCACCAAAGGACCATCTGAATCACTTTCAGTGCTTTTTATTTCTTCTTTTCCTCCTTTGGTATAGTGGCCAGGAGAAGCATACACAAACAAGAAATATTTTAAATCATGGAAAAAGTCAAATACAGAAATTCCAGTCCTCATACTAAACACAATAAAGATGTCTCAAAACGGTCCATGATGTGTGCATAATTTAGCAGCTATACTGTAAGGAATCAAATTAATGCTTAGGTGCCTGTATCCAAAAAGAAAGCACGTTCTGAAGGAAAACAAAACTGGAAATGTATCTATATCAACATTTGTTGTACTGGTAGGGCAGGTACTCCTGACATGCCTTCTCTTCTTCCTATTAAAAAGCTGAAGGCAATGCAGTTTGGAGGGATGACAGATTCAAACCTGGTGCAATGGAGGAATCTGCTGGACAAATCTGTTGCTGTGATGCTGCTGCTTTCTCCCTTCCTGCTCTCTCTAAGGGAATAACTCAACACTGTCTGAGAAGATCAGTGGTTTTGAGAATGCTTTCGTCATAAATGAGCAGATGTAGTTCAGTCTACAGAACAGATATTCTCAGTCTCACCTAAAAACATACACAAGTTCTGAGTGTGTTACACTCCCTGAAATGGGACATTGGTAACACCTTGGAGGCCCTGATGCTCAGGTTCACCTTCAACCATGTTTTCAATGGACAACACCTCTTCCTTTTTCTCAGTGCCCATCATGAATCTCAAAACTTCCTTCCATTACCTTTTCTCTCCCTCCAGCAGTCAAGCACTGAGGGGCTGTAGAACTACACTGAATCCTAAACAACAGCCTGCAGGTCTAAATAACACTGGCTTAGCTCTGTCCTTTGGCAAAAGACAAAGCAGTCTCTGATGACAGGAGCTCCATAAGCATTTGTGTAAAATAACTTTAATAAGATTTTAATTACTATTATGACAAGAAATGTAATTAAATAAATTATGAGACAGATCTGTGATTAAAAAAAAAAAAAGGAAATGTAATATGGGATAAGAGACAAGGAAACAGAACTTGGAAAAAAAAAATCACAGAAAAGCACTACTGGAGCTACAACGTGGAACAAATACCTTAGGCACACTAGCTTAGGAGGCTGCTATGAAAATGGAGCCCAAGACTGTGCTTAACCCACGGTTGTTATAGTACTTCAATACTAATGTGCATGTGTTGACCATGACCTTCTTAGAGCAAAAGTCAGGCAGGCACCACACCCTCTCCTCAGCTATCCTAGTTTTCAGAGAAATCAGACTAAGCATCCAGACAGCACAGGAACCACAGAATACTCAAAATCTTGCCCCATGTGGATGTTCAGGAGGCTAAGACCTCAGGGTTTGCCACTGTACATACAGGAGGTGAGCTTAGGCACAGTACCAGTAATTGTGCTTGCCTCATTCATTTCCAGACTGAACTTAAAGCACACTGGTAGTATTAGCTGCTTTTGATGAACCAGAGCCCCTGTGATCCTTCAGTCTCTTGTGCCAAGTCACATGCACATACTATTTTCAAGCATAGATTTTGATATATAAAAGGAAAAATAGCAGTGAGGTTGCCAGAGCATTGCCTGCTAAGCTTTAACTAGACAGTGTCATCTGCAGTTCAGTCTGCTCGACAGCACAAAATCCTTTGAAGATAAGAAAAAATGGGTTGGGTTGTCTGTTAGGAGACTATTTGTGGAACTATTGTTGTTTGTATTGTGCTAAAGTGAAACGACTCCAACACAGGAATAACCATTACATGAACACTGATTTACTTGTGGAGGGTTAAGGCCAATAAGCTTGATTCTCCATTCCAGGACAACTTAAGAGTAACACCAAAGTCAATGAATGTCCATCAGGAAAACAGAAGTTTGGCTAAGAAGGGAATTAAGTTTAATGAGAAACCCCACAGTCTTATTTAAATGTTATTATCTCCACTGTTGCTATTTATCAATAGTATCAGCGACAGATAAAAGAATGGAGCTTGCATAGTTGCAAGGGCTATTCTCTGTTGAACACATAATAATGGTTTTCAGTAATCAAAAAAAAAAAGGTACTGAAAAGTAATTGTCACTCCATCAGTAATGAAAACAGCAAGATGTCTTTGAAAAACTGCACAGGAGCCACACTGTATAGGTTAATATGTTAAGACACTTTGATTCACTGCCCACCTGTGTTCACCGGAGCTTGTTAACTGCTTTATTTTTATCATACGTTAGCTGTCAGTCTAGCATCCATCTATCCTTCATTTCACATGGCATTTCAAGATAAGAACTAGTCAAAATATGTTTCTACAATTCAAAATTTTACTTTCCTGGAAATGCACAAAAATACAATGATGCAAGCTCTGCAGAGGAAAGAAAAGGGAACGATGCATTTTCTAGCTCCACTGGAGTCTATTTCTACTCTCCTACTCTGTTTACTACTTATGTCTATTATCTTCTCTTTTTGTGTGTATAACTTCTGACATTAATGGGAGGCCTGCTCATGTAAGGAGAGAGGACAATCAAACCTTGAACATGTTCTTACTTTGACAGCTAAATCCCTGGGTCCAGGAAATTCTACATTTTATGTCAACATGTCCCAACATATTTGATTGTCCCATGATACTCTATTTCGTTTTTAAAACCAGTATTTATCTATCATCTCCTTCCTGTAATGTACAAACAGATATCTTACATATACATGATAATAGGTTATATACTGCTGAAACATATAAAAACTGATGTAGAGTGCAGTAGAAGCTTTATTGCAAAAAGTTTGTTTCTTAATCCAAACCTTCTCCCTGACATTAATGACCTTACTTTAGTGCAAAAAAAAATACAGTGACTTTAGTGAGGATATTTGTGGGAATAAAGGTTACAGAGTTGGGTTCTCTATTTTAAAATAACTTTTCTGATGAAAATAGTCCAAAACCAAGCAATGCTGCAGTTATCTCCCCAGCAGATAGTTGATATGTAAGTTGTATGGCACTGGGAGACTTCCAGCAGGGCCTCCCTTTACCTAGGGTGCTCAGGAAGTGTGTTTTTGAGATTGTCACATGAATCAAACCCAGGAAATTTTAAGTCTCCTTTTTTACTAATCCGGCACCAATATTTTTGGTTCCTCTAATAAACAGAGAAAAAGGTGTGCTGTGTGCTTCTTTATGGGGGTTTGGGGAAAGCAGGATGCTCTCACTTGATTTTGCTAAAGGAAAATAATAGTACTCTGCAACCAGGTCACCTTTTGCGTGGTTTTGCTGTCAATGCCTATATGTGTTAGTACGAGAATAACTTAAATGGCAAAAAGCAAAGACCTGATTTTTTGTTTCAGATTCACACTTGTGCAACGCAATCCTCGCAAATCTAGAATATCCCATCTTCCCAACGCACCATCAACTCACCACTAGGAATCAAATTCCCCTGTGCTAGACCCAGGTCTGAGGTAATCAAACAACATTTATATTTTATTTGTCCCGTGTAGTTACAGATCTTTCTTTTCAGTCCTAGTTATTTTATTTCTATATGTCAAATATGAGTCTCTGTGGTGTGTTACCTTTTGAAATGTCTGAGACACCTGATGGAGAGAAACTTAGTTTGTCTGCCATTCTTCTTGACTCATATTAAGCTCTCTGTTGTTAATCTTCAGCACTGTAACTCTGCAATGAATCCAGACTACAATCAAATTTCTGAGGCTAGACACTAAAAACACAGGAATGATCCTAACTAAACACTAAGTGCTGATACCTGTGAGCTACACCTCTGCAGAGCTTGCTAGAACTGCAGATCCACACCATCACCACCAGATTAATACAGATTATTATAATACCCTCTCTTTGAATAACCTGCAATAATCAGAGGAAGAGAAGAATTTGGGTTTAAAGGGTAGGCAATAGAGGAAAGATGGCTTTGGGTAATTTTCCCTTACAGTGCCAGTATAACCTATGTTCTATGTTGCCACTCCATTGCAAGACTTCTTGCAGATAGCTTGTATGATATCCACATGAAAGTCTGCTAGTAACAGAGCATATGTATTCAAAGATACAATAATGGATTAATAAAGAGTGTAAAACTGGATGGAATTTTAGAGACTGGTTTCTGCTCACCAAAATTAATGACTTAGAGCTCCAGATTGAGACCAGTTTGGACAGGTCTGTATGAGTATTTTAATTTGGCTCAGGAGTGTACTTCGGTAGCAGTTGTCCATGCTTTGTGAGCTTTGGTTTGCATTGTGGAGCATTGTAGTTTCTTTTCTGAGGACAATAAACTGAAATATGCGGTCTGAGAGTGCACTTAATGCACACGAGCAGCAATTGGACATTCAGCCTGTGCAAGCTACTATGAGACAAAACCAAAATTTATATATAATGGACATCAGGTCTTCAGCACCAACTGTTTTGCTGTAAGCATTTGTTCCTATCTGTGTGCACTGCTTCCTATCCAAAGTCTACACTAATAAACATAATTTTTATGAGGCAAAATGGTGTGCATCCTGCATCTTGCTGAATATGATTCTCACTGTAAGTCCTCTGGGGATCTTTCATGGCTTTGCCTTTCCTTGCCCTATTCAGTATTTTATGTAATAAGGAGATTCTGTTGCAAACTTAAATATATATAAAAATATATTTTGCCAGCATAAATTTTACCAGCTGCTCTGTGGTATTCCTGTTACGCATTCACTTTCCAAAAGCACAAATCCTGCCGTATCCTTTTCCTGAATCTGGCAGCATTTATCTGAGTCTCTCTGTATCATTAACAGATTTCAACTCTGTCAAGAAGAAAAATATTAGCTTCACTTGACAGACTGGAAATTAAAACACCACTGAGTTTATATGATTCACTTGAGATTATATAGCAATTGTCTGAAGCAGACATTGCATTTCAGTTTCCCCAACATCCATCTGATGTCCTGTCTTCCAAATCAGCCTTCAGATTCATGGTTCCTTTCCCATTTGTGGGAGCTTTATTTTCTCAATAATTCAGATTTGTTGCTTCCAAAACCTGTCATGCTGCACTTGGAATCAATTAGATTGGACCTTTGGTCCATTGGTAATAATGGGAATCAACACGAGTGCAAATACACATGCTGAAGAGTCACCATGCTGGATTGGGACCAGGAAAACCAGGAGTTGTTTGTTTTGCTGTGAAAGAGTTTTGGTTGGCAAGGGGTGCAGTGAATTTGAAAGTCATGAGAACTGAAATACAACCAACAGGCACCCTTGAATGCTAGACTTGTCCTAGAAGGAGCACTGTGCTTTACAGTGGAAGTAATGCAAGCCTGCGTTTAGATGTGTGAGAGCTGTACATAAAACACTAACAGTAAGTCTAAGAGGGTGCTTTATGCTGCTGTTTCCCCAGTTCTGTAAGGCCAGTAACAACCAGGTGAGATTATGCTTTTTGTGGTAAAGAACACGCATCTACATCAAAGTGAACTGAGACCACCACATTCATCCCCTGTTGTATTTCTTGTCGATTTTTAGCCTGTATGTCAAGTTTTTACTTGTATAAAGCCCTGCTAGTGTGACAGTGAACATATGCTGTTAGTGTGCAATAATTGTCCTTTAGCTCCTTGTTGGCTGGATTTATTACCTAAAGTAATCATGCTGCAACAGAGGAAAAAGTAAAGAAAATGTTTATGATCATGGCAAATCTTGTTTCTCCTCTAAATATTGAAAGGGTTGAATGATCTCAATGGCGAAAAATTACCTCAAAATGTATGTGTGTGTGTGTTTACTTTGGCTTGGCCAACTTGATATGATTTTCACCATAAGCTTTCTCTGCAGCCAAAACTCACATCACATGAGCCAAAGCAGATAACAGACACATATACTTCTGAGGTCATCATTGCCTGAATTATTGAACAGGTTTCTGCACCTCTTCTGGGCAGGGATGGGAGCTTGGCAATAGCATCTCTTTTTTTCAGCACATACTATACATAAACATAAATACATATATTGCAGCACTGTAAATGTAGTGAAATAAAGGGGTGCTACTTCCCAAGATTTCATTCTCCTTCCTCACCAATAAAATATAAACAACAAATGCACCATTTTTCCTCTTTGACAAAAAACTGGCATATCCACAAGTCAATCCAAACTTTGACTCATCAGACATCACAGAGAAAACAAAGAGGTTTTGGGGGTTATCTTTGTTTAACATCTGTCAATATGAACATGAAGGTCTCACGCCTGCTTTGAAAAGAAAGACCTTAGATGCTTCAAGGTGCACCTGATTTTTAAAAACACTACAATTGTATTTCTGGTACATGGGATGTAGGAAACAACAGAAAATGAACTGACTATAGAATTAATGTGTTCACTTTCTGAGCAGGAAACAGAGCCTGGTCTAGCAGGGTGCTTAATTATGCTCCTAACTATAGGCATAAGGAGACCAGTGATAATTTTTTCTTTTTTTAGTTTGCTGACTAAACCACAAGTTGTGTGTGGAAGATTTTGTATCAACCCAAAACAATTTTCAGTCTTTTAACAGTTGTTATTGGTTGACCTTGCACTTTTTGCTGTTCTATTTGACCTGAAAACAGAAAGTTTGTTTCAGCATGATAAATTCAACTTTTAATTTTTTTAATAATCTGTAATGAAATTTTTGCAATTCTCTTCAATGAAACATTCATTTGGAAGTGGAAAACCAAACCATTGGACTTTGAAAATATTGTAGTAAAACAGATTGGCTTTTTCTGACCCTTTCTTTTGTTTAAAACCTTGTTCTGAGTTTAGGAGTAGTTTAGTCAGTCCCTGAGCATTTGCTGCATCTCAGAGCAAATAAAACATTGTTCAAAAAATGTTCTCCCAGTCCCAGTTTTGAGAGTAAATAGCCCTACTGACACCAGTAGCATTAAATACATATTAAAACAGGGTGCACTCCAGCCTGTTCTACCAAACATATGTGATCCATATTTGTTTTACTTATCTGACAGTAGGAGACGATCAAAACTTCCAGGGGTTAGGTGCTGTGCGTTAATTAAATGTATACTGACCCATAGCCTGGGTTACATTTCAAGACTACTCCTCAGCTCCTTTCTGGAGGAACAGACCTGCCAACATGTCTCTAGCCCAGGACTGTCCACCAACATCTTACTGTATTTTTCTATCGTTTGGTTGCTTAATGAAAGTGCTCTGCCCACCCCTCTGGGGAACAGGCTAGCACAAACACACTTTAACCTTTATGGTTCCCGTCTGAAACCTGCAACTGACCCTCCTCTCATGAAAAACTATAAAACTCGATGATCTTAAAGGTCTTTTCCAACCTATACGATTCTGTGATTCTGTGAAAAGACTTAGACAACAGGATTAAAATAAAAGACTAATGAATATACAAAATGTCACACCTGCCGCACTTGTGAATTATTGGTCTCTTAAACTCCTATAAGCCAGCACTGTCAGTGACACCCTTTATTTACCTTTAAGGCACTTGGCAGCTGCTTAAATGGCTGTCTACGGCAGTTCGGTGGAAACAATAATAATACATTATAAATCAATGAAAATGAAGTTTTTGCAGTCATAATGTGATATAGATTTGCTAACATTTATATGAAATTAAATTCTGTTTGATTGCATCAGCATATGTTTCATTTCTCCCAGCACTATTGATTTTGAAGGTTCTTTACCTATGTCTAAATTATTTCTGTTACAACTTTGCATTACTGTTTGGAAATAGCCTAAATCAACTGAAACCATTTATTTAATTTTTAGGTTTTTTAAAATCTGGTTACTCGAGTAATGTGATCTCACTTGTATTTTTCAACAGACAAAAGCTACTAAAACTCCCAAATCTTCTATATCATTTCCCTGCTAAGACTCCTCTGTAATTAAGTGTGTTGTTATTTCTGGCAAAACCACTGAAGTACAGGGAAAAAGAGATAAAATATGGGCATAACATTGTATTGCCTAGAGTATTCATACCAATGAATAAAACGAAGGTTTTTGTGTTGAAATTGATGTTGTTAATGCAGATAGAGCAGTGATTGCTTAATATCACAGGCAAGTAGCTGTGTCTGTGTACATATTCAGGTGCTGTGTGTACAGCAGTGATAATAACCATGTCATAGCATTCTCTCAAAGAAAACAGGTATTGTTGCTATTCCATTGATTCACTATAAAAATTGAGGCACAAAATCTTCTGAAATTAGGTACTTCAAATTACTATTAAAGTGTATATAAATAAATGACCTGATTGTGAGACCTACTGCGTGCTGTATTCCATCTTCAGCTCTTGGCTTGTATTTTAAGTTTGAGCATGCAGAGCATACCACATGCATGTTTTCTGTGCATGGACTTGTTAGCTTATGCTTTTAGTATTTTTGTGTGTGTATGGCATCGCTTCTACCAAAATTTCACCGTGGCTTTTGCATGGCTGTAACACTTGTGGCACAAGTGTCCCTTGGACATAAGTTGGGATGAGAAACCTTAATAAAATAATATTTTCCCCTGACTTACAAATATTGTCAATTTAGCAGAAACTTTGCTTTGGAAAAAATAAATCTGGGCATGAACAAAATATTCTACTTCAGCTCTGGCAGAATGAATTTGTGGGTTGTTTTTTTTTTTTAATTAATTGGTTTCCATTTCTTTTTTTTTTTCTTAAATATTTCAAAATAAAACTTTCAATGCAAAAACTTAAAATCTAATTCACCTGAAAAGAATACTAATAATTAAAAAGTCAATCACTTCAAAGTACTGATGCTTCATTCCTAATTAGAAACCCTGATAAAATGGCAGACTCTTGCAATCCTTAATGAAAAAGAATTTCTGCCTACCATACACGTCAAAAAGAGCTCCGGCCTGTGACTGGTTGATAAAGCAGTAGTAGTTGCTGTATGTACCCTTTTGGCATTCTGAACGTCTTTTACTATTTCTAACACTCGGGGTATTTTCCCTGCTTGAGTACCTCTGTCACCACCCTAGTAATACATGGACACCCACCAAGTTCAGTGTATCTTTCCTGTGGAAGGCAGAGCCACGAGAACTGGCCTTTCTGGCCAAAAAATCCTATGCAAGCATGCAAGAGAGACACACACCCCTGATTTAAACCACTGAAATTAAGTTCCCTTGCTGTAATACCGTGGTCATGGTTGCAGCCGCACAATCCCTGAGCGAGAGGAATGACTGGCTCACTGGATCAGAAGCAGAATAGCCCAATGCAGTTTCCATCAGCTTAACTTGCCCACGCCTCTGGCTACTTCTGTTCTGTACACATAAAAGTGTTAGATACTCAACAGAGAAAGGGACTGACTTACCTAGTGAAATGTTGGACAGTAGAAGTTAAGGAGACTCACTTAACACTTTCACATTATAGGGGATTTAAAAGCTGCTTACATGAGAACTGACAAAACAAACATAATTCCCAGTCTGTGTCAAGTTCTCCTCTTTGATACTCATATAAAACTGGAGGTTTTTCTGGCATGCTAGGTTTATGAGGTTTCTGTCACTGGCAGAAAGTTTTTTCACTCATCTTCTTGCTTTGAACTGTGATATTTTTTAATGAGTACACAAATAAACCATGTTAATGAACTTCAAATTCAGCAAAAAGAAGAGAAAGTCAAAATGACTGTCATACACCAGTGATATGAAAAACTAGTCTTCTTCCTCCTCTCACCCCAAATTCCAGCAGTATCAAAAAAAAGTGCCAAATTAAAATCGACTGTTTAGTGCTGAACTTCATGGTAGTTCAGGCTATGCCCTTTACATCACAATAGTGAGAGGAGATTAAATTATTAATTGTGTCTACATTACCCCACCGATTCAGTCAGGGTTTTTTTGTTTACCACTTATTTGAAAACAAAACCTATTTTGTGAGTATTCATTACAAAGTTGGATAAGGAAACTCCCTTCAGTGAGGAAGAGTTTTGACTGTTTGCCATTCTGGGATCAGTCACATATGTCATACAGTATTTTTTATGACTCTCTGATTGACTAGAGTTTGCATATAAAACAAGAGCAAGCAAAGGGAGCTACAAGCAGTGGGCTGGGAATTCTCTCTCACAAGCAATCTCTTACTCACAAGCAAATTACATTCTTAATGTCAGAGAATATATCCTGCAAGGAGCTGGGCTTGCCTGCTGCAAGCTTAGGGTCTCTGCACCCCAGAAGATGCTCAGATACCTGTGAGTATTCAGTTTCCTATGCACAGAGCCCCATCAGAGCAGCCATTCCCGTAACTTTGCACAACCATTACCCCTCGAGTCATCAAAAATAGCAAAAGCTTAAGATGATAAATATGGTGAACCAAGCAGCCATTCAGAATTTGAATGGAAATTCATGAATCTTTTATGTTTTAATGCTAGATATAAAAGAGGATAAAAGGACAGTTTTCACATTTAAAATGTTAGGTCACAGGTAATTGGAGGTATTACTGGAACAAGGATATTTATTAAATTTTATAACTACAGTTTACTTTGCTGTTTTTTCTAACTTCAGAGATGTTCTCAGTTTGGAAAATGAAAATCTGAAAAGAAAATTTCCCATTATCAGTCAGTTTGATTTTCTGCATCTCACTGACATAATACTTACAATGTTAAACTGTAAACAATCTTTCACTACATTAGAAGTTGTTCCAGTAGGAAAGAATAGATTCTTGCTTCTGTTTTGTGGTTTGTTTGGGCTTTTTTGTAAAAAAAAAAAAAAAGAGAAAGAAAAAACCTGTTTCTACCAAGTCTAAATTCACTATCACAGTCTTTTGTGGGTGTAATTTTTAGCACAGAAGTCATCATCAACACGAGTCGAGGCAGCAGTGGTACATCCTTACACTTCAATTGTGGTACCATTGGTCAAATGATATTTCTTGCAATAGTGAATTTCTGGGGCATAATCTGCCCACAGACAGATGCCAATCTGTTCCTTGCTGGTGTTTGCTTTGCACTGATGTTTCTGCCAGATTCATTGGAGATGCTCTGAAGTTAAAGCCAAATAAAGAACACAATTTCTGTATTTACAACTAGGATATGACTAAAGCAAATGACTTTGATTGAAGTAATGAAATAAATTTGTGCTACTAAGCAGAAAGAATCATGAAAAGCCTGTTAATAGTCTATTTCTCCTCAAATATCCTTATTTGACATGTCATTGACAGGAATGCACAAGAGAGGCTTCAGAGTCCTGCTGGGGTCACTACGTTCATGCCCCAGCCTGAGTTAGGGCTGTCCAGGGATAAGGTTTTCTCCTTGTGAAGAAATGGGCAGAGTGAGGCCATGGAGGCTCTCCATCCTCAGGATTACCTGATATCTCCTCCCCGTTCCCTAAAAGGAATACAGAAAAGGCATCAGATTGGGCTGCCCACCTTTTCCCTGCTTTTTACTTCCCCTGGAAAAGGGAACTTTTCCACTAACTGGAAGTTTTTGAGGCCAATTGACCCCGTGTAGACTGGTAAATGGTGTAAGATAGATTAACAGACAACAAGATTTTAATCAGTAATAGCCACTACATAATAAAACAAAAGCTTTTTAAGTGACTTCAGGGAATCTATTTCTGTAAGTCAGGATTACTCATACCAACAAGGCTGCAGAGTTACTCGCTGTATTTCTGTAAGGCCATTTTCCCTATGAGCCACCAGTGGTAAGTAACTGCCCTGGTTTAACAAACAGACTTTGGGTGTGCAGAACATTACATAAACTACCCTTTGTAGCAACTGTGCCACAAAGCTCCAGGACGAAAGCTGCGAGACAAAACAATTTTGGGGAACAGAATCATACCTCCCTTTGGAAGTCACTATCCATCTAAAGTCAAGGGAAAGCGTAATTAACATTTCCTGTAAGATTTTGCTTCTAAACACAAAAATACAGCCTTCAACAGTGAAGGACAAAATCTGCTTCTCGGATCTGCATTTCTAGATCACGAAATCTGCCCAGCTCAGATCCCTGCTTTGGCAGACGGGAGTGTTTGTGCAGTTCCCTGCAGCGAGAGCCTGAACCCCACGACTGCGTGTGTCCAGCCCCCCTCATACACTAAACAGGGACCTGTCACATAGGTCAGCAAAGGTACTGCTGTCTGGGGTATAGAGCAGCTTTTATCAACAGGCCCAAATCATCTCCCTTTACCTGCTGTGCTACAGATTATAGTGCCACAGTGAGGGTACTCAACAGAATAAGCCAAAAGCAATAGTTTAGGGCAGGAGAAAGGTCAAGGTAAGATTCAAAGTCCTCACGGTATTGCTTGTTCTTAGAACCACACCTTAAACTGGATGCAAAAGACAGATTTATCCTTTCACGGTAACTTAGGAATCATTCAGGAAAGGAAAATGTAATGAATATCTTCCTTAAATATTTCTCTATTTTTCTGGCTTTTTCTTGTAGCGAAATGCTACAAGAAGCCACTGCTTCTACTCCTTCGCAATTCTATAGGTTTTATGTGTAGCTGTTGGTTGAAAAACTGTCATGGCTGGTTATAGTTTCTTTAAAGGAATGCACTTATCAAGCCCTCTACACCTAGGACACTTTTTCTCAACCTCTGCTTTTTTCCCCCCCTTTTTCCTATTTCTCACATTCACTTTCTTACTTTCTTTGCTGCCTCTTTCTCCTTTTTCAATCTTTCTCATCTAGCCTTTCCATTGTTATTCACCCTGTTTATTGCTTCAAGCAACCCTGACATACTGGACATCATCTGAAACTACAAACGACAGGATGCAATAAGCTAGAGAATAGCAGTAATCTGAGGAAAGTTCTTCATTCACTCTTGCTCCTAACTCTCTGTCTTCTTATCCTACATAGAAAATAAAAAAATCAATACCACCTCACAGGGCTTGATAAAAGTGCTGGACGAGTACAGCAGGCATGCTGAATATAGTAAATTAAAGTGATCAAAATTTTCCATTCGACTCTGTCTATAGCCTACATAAACTAACAACCCTGTCTGCAGAATGTCTGTCACTCTAGAAGCTTTATTTTATCTGTGTCTCTGATTACGTAGAGAATGAGTACATATACGGTATATGTGTGTGCATTTATCTGTATGCATATGCGTGAGAAATAGATAGGAGTAGAAAACAGCCTGTGTTTATAACAAATATTTCCTTTTAGATGGGTAGATTTTGAATTTGCTAACATATTTGTATGCACAAAATGTTGTGGAAATAAACGTTATATTATGGTGAGATTTATACAACCAAGATCAAAATTACTGCATTGTATTTAATTTTCTATATGTCATTCCCTGTCAGGCTAGATTTTAGCCAGTGTAAATCAGCACTTAAAATACCATTTGAAGATCAGGCTTGCTACCTTTTCATGTTGTTTTTTCAGGTCTAGACATGGCTTAACAATTTCCAATCAAGGTCTAAAAATGTATTAAAGAACTGAGAGACAAAGCAGGCAGCAGAGAGATCTGGCAGCAGCAGGATTCATAGACCAAACATATCAGAAGCTAAATTCTTCCCTCAAAGGCAAATGTGCATGGATGCATTGACTTCAGGGGGAGATATGTAAAAGGCAAAGTGAGGGCTCACATTATTTCACAATCAAAATGCCATAACGTTAAAACTTCAGAGTGTCTGTACAAGAAGGCTGATCTCGTACTAATTCAGGAGGAATGCTAGCTTCAAGAAAGCTAATGGCAGGGCAGTAAATGCCTTCACCTGGATCAGGATTTTTCTCTGTGTCCACTTTTCTGGGTATTTAACAATGGTGGATTATGCCAGTCTCTGTCTTGTGCTTAAAATGACCTGCATCTGATGATCTACAAAAGGTTAGTAATTCATGCAAGAGGCCTGACCCTCAGGTTTCGGTGCCTGTGCATGCCACCAAGGGAGAGGGGCTGAGTGCTAGACCGTGCTGCAGAAAAACGCCTACTTTTTTGGATTTTTATTCCTAAACCCACGGTACTGATCTAGTCCTCTGAAGGCACTAAACAAAACTTTTTGAAGGAAACCTGCCAGTGTGCCCAAAAACCAAGTAAGTCTTTGGCAATATGAACATGTAAAAAAAAAGAAAGAAAATAAAAAGTACTGTCTGAGGCAGTTCCCATCACACTAACTACATCTTCACTGGGCCACACAGGAGAACAACCTGGAGAGAAGTAAGTGTCCAGAATTTTTTTTCCACCCACCAGCTAAGATTGCCCTTCCCTACAGGGAAGCCCTTTCTTTTTCCTCCTCTTTCTCCCCTCTCTGTTCACCACTGCCATTACACATTCACTTTTCTCTTTCCAGGCTTGTACTCAACTCCAGACTCTTTCACCACCCCTCCTCTGCCCCAGGCTAATAAGCACCACACAGACAACACATCCAAGGAGGATCGCAGAGCAGCTCTGAGGTCTTTTTTCTGCTGCTTTTGATTCCTTTCTCCCTTCTTGCGTTGCACCCTCCTGCAACGCATGATGGTGCTGAGCTCATGAGCCTTCTTGGGCTACTTTTGCCTGAGGTCTACACATTGAACAAGATATTCCACACTAAAATAACATTGTCCAGCCCACTCAAGCAATGTATGGCAAAAGCACATGGCTTGAGCTTCTTAGACTTCATGCTGAAGCTTTCATAGCGTCTCTGTTGCATTTGCAGCTCTGATTTTTTCAGTGTTCAGTTTTAATAATGCAATGTCTTGTATCTGTGTACATGGTTCTGTTTGCACATATAATTTTCATGAATATTTAGGTACCTAAAGAGGTTATGTGCACACATATACAGGCACTGGTCCTCAAAACATGTGACATGGAAAATATAAAATAATTCCAGCTGTGCGCTTGGGTAGTGTTTGTTAGGAACTTAAGAGCAAGTGTACTGGGCCACACCTGATTGTCTGGGATACTATAGCCTATATGTGACCACATCAAGCAGAGGGGTGAACAGCAAGAATTTGGGGAAAGAGTGTAGGAGTGTTAAAAATACATGGGGAAACCTCTTAAGCCTTACCCCAGCATGGAGTTTGGGGACTTTCTCTGTCAGAGATTCCATCCATCTCACTGAGTTGCACAATAGGGTGCTCAACTTTGCTGCACAGCTGCAATGTCCACAATGTAGTACATTTTTGCCCAAACAACATATATCTTTGTTTAGTTTTAAGCCTATTGATGTAACTTAAAGGATTGTGCCCTTTCTGTCTGGAACAGTGGATAATTATCCCTTATTAACTTTTTCCCTGTCTTTCATTATTCCATATAGGACTGTCACATCCCATTTCTCCACCCCCAGCCACGTCTTTTTCCAGTAGAAGAGTTCTAATCTTTTTATTCTTTCCTCATACAGAAGATTGAAGGATTGTCCTTCAGTTTTATTCTGATTTTTCTCCACAAAGGGTATGTTCTCTGTGTGCCTTATTACTCATGCATTTCTCACTAGTCTCAATGGGACTTCCAGATAAGCGGGGAAAGGAGCACAATGCAAGCAGAGGATCATTGAGACTTGAACGGGTGCTTTGTGGGTGCTTCTCCTGCTTGGTCTAAATCCCACAAAACCCTTGACAGCTCTGCCAGAGCGAGGGCCGCAGAGCTCAACCTGAAGAAACTCAGCATCTTTCTTCCAGCGGTCGCAGTGTCTACCTAACCCATTTCTCTTTCTTTCTTTTCAGGTTAATTTTTCTCCACAGTTTATCTTTGCATTTCACATTCCATTTGGTTCACTTCTGTGGAGCGCCGTTTCCCCTCACTCCACCTCCCCTGCATACAGTACAATGCCTCTTCAGCCACTCACAGCCAGCTGGAAACCAACACTTTGCCCTACTTAGAAGCCAAAAGCACCTTCACTGCGATGCTCCTCACTGCAGGTCAAGCACGGAAATAGTGCAGCTCACTTTGGTGCACAGAGCACTAACCTGGGTGAGACTGTGCAAACAAAGAAATGTCTCCAAATGTAATTTGTTCCCTGTAGGCTCTCTACCAGCTAGTTTTCTAGTTTGTAGAAACTTGGTGGGAGCTATTGCAGAGTGTCAGATAACTAGTCAGGGACAGCTCTGCCATACTTACCCATGCAGAGCAGTGTCTTTAAGAGATCCCATCCATTTTTAGCACCATTCCCCATGATGTGAGGCACTGTCTAGTGAAGGCAACTGACACAGGACTGCAATTAATTGTGCATATAATCTGATTTTTATTAACAATCATGGAGAAAATGCATTGTTAGAATATCCTGTTTCTCTCCTACAACATCTTAGCTATTTTTGCTTTCATCTGTTGTGTTGTTTCTTCTGAATACCACAAGTAATTACACCATGCCATAAACTTATTTCATTTTTTTAATTCAAAGCCATTTTAAGTTATTCAAGCAGTACAACTATATTTTTATGCCCCTATAACTTAACAGTCAAATGGATGGGTAAAAATATTGCTCTTGGGCTGAGACCCATTTGCCAAGTTTCATTCCAGAGCAGTGTTTAGAGTGAAGTTGTAAATCCCTGTGAACAGTGGATTTGTAATGAAAATGCTGGTACAGACTTCTAACTATGGCAGCACAAACGATATTGCTAGAATAAAAAGCCGTCATGTATTAAATTAGCATGTAAGCATGTATCATAGCATGAATATACGTTCCCCTTCTTTGTATATTTATCCCCAGAGCTGCCTACTGGCATAGCAGCTTCTTTCCTGTTACTATCACAACTTTATTTTCCTGTATCTAACACTAGATAATGAGAATGATACAGCAGGAAAATAGACTTAAAGTTGTGGAATATTTATTTGCTTTATTTACTATTGGAAAGAAAGCTGTTACAGATGGTATCTTCAAAGAATTTATGCCAGAATATGACAAGCATACCAGTGAGCATGGACAAATATCATTTTTTAGAAGTGTATAATTTGGCCGGATCCATGTGGACTTCCCCAGGTATGGCAAGATGTACCTCTTCAATCATAAGTTATCTCCCTGTACAATGCTAAATCCTGCTTCCACAAAAGGAAGCACAAAGGTTTTTCAATAAGATAGTTGCAAAAACTCCTGCAGGGCCAACACAAGCTTGTAAAAATAGATGAAAAAATTATTCCTAAATTCAGAATGTGGCAGTTCACAAAGCTTTCAGTCACAAGCTTTTGGTAGTAAATATCACAAGAATATCTACTGAGCATCTGTAGTCAGAGCAGGTCTCCAAGCACAGCAGAAGCTACAGGGGTGCTGTCAAGATAGACTCAGCATTTGGCTTTGTGATGTAACATGTTGATTTTACAACACTAAAGAAATCACTCATCTTTGTTTATAATCAAATATGTCGCTTGCATCCCTTAAAGGCTGTCATGATGATATGTTGCTGCATGATAACCGGCTAGTGACACTAGCTGAAAAAGGCAGGGTGCCCACTGCTTGTGAAGCTTCTTGTGTTTCTCTCACTCTTTTCACTGCCATAGCTGGAATTTTCCTTCTTGCCTGCTTTCCTCACTCCCCCTTTCTGATGCTCACCCCCATCAGCACCATTCCTCTCTTGTCTTTCTGCACAGTACTTTTCCCTGGCTGCCTGTACAGGTGTCGGAAATGGAGGGAGAAGTAGTTAAATGGGAAGGCAGTTGATCCCATCTTTTTGAGACAAATCTTGAGAAAGGATGAGCTGAAATTCATCTAAAGGGAAGGCAAACAAAAGTATTTACACTGAAGCTTGGGGAAAAGATGAAGTGATACATGTTATCTGAAAAAAAGCAAGAAATGTGACAAGCCTTGTGCTCTCCAATGGCCACAAGCAGTCAGGCAGACCTCTGTTTTATGTTTAACCAAGAAGTGGCAAATCTAACAGAGTCAGTATGTCTTTACATAGGAGGGAAAGCGATGCCTGCGTCATAGATAGCAGCTGTTCCAGCAGTATCCTGTTGCCTTATCGAGACAATCTCCTGTTAAAGCCCTGGCCAACCTCACTCAGCCCATACCCTGCCAGATTGAATGAGCTCACAACTTGACACGCCATCACTGCACCCAAGAAGTCCACCTCCTCTCTAGGCTAAACCTATTCTATACAATAGGCCAAATTCAGTGCTAACATGAGAATATGGTGGTCCATTGGAATAAATGGACACCTGTCCACTTGTTTGGGGGGATCAGTGTGTTTATTCCAAAATAACTTCTAATGACTTTGAAAACTTGTCAGTATCTGGGAAAGGGAAATGTTAAATTTCCCTGGCTAAAAGAAGATTGCAGGCAATTTTGAATACTTCATATAAACCCCTGCATTAGATCAACCCAAATGAATTTTAGTTTTTGAAAAATTTCAACAAATTTAAACTTCTAGGGGAAAAAAAATCTGAAAATGTTATATTTTTCTTGAAAAGTTGCCAAAAGTGGCGTAAAAAAAGTTTTGGAATTGTTCCAATTGTTCTGACTTGTGTCAGAGGTTCTCTACAGCCAGCGAAAAGGATTATTACTATCATTATTGGAAAGAGCTGTTTCTAGTGTTTCATCAGGTCATAAAGTCAGTTACTTTAACAACCTGAAACTCTTCCTTTCAAAATTGTTGCCCTGTTGTGAAAAGTTGTGCTTTTAGTGACTATGATTCAACTTTTCTTTTTTTTTTCTTTCAACACGATCACAGCAGTGGCATTTGCATACCAGCATCTTAAAAAACCTGCTGTCATAGGGGGACTTCTTCAAAAACAGTGAGAAATCATACAGTGATAAAGTCACAGTAAACACTGCTTTTCTCTGAAAGGACAACTGCAGAAACCTACAGTAGAGCTTTAAAGGATATCAGGATATCTCCTGAAGAACAAAAGAGAAATACTCTCATGCAGGTAAACTTCCCCTGTTTTGGAAGGGGGAAACAACATAAAATTGGGAAGCAGTGGCCTTCTCTGATTAGCTGGCAAGGGCAGAAAGAAAGAAACATTGCAATCCTCCAAGCCCCAGCTTCATTTCATGTGAGAGTTGTCTTGCATAGAGACCTGCTCCAGCCGTGGGGGTCGGAGACTGGTCCCAGCAGAGCATCTGTGTTGACACGAACATCAGCCATTCAGTGGGGACCCAAGGACACTATGTGACTCTGTTCCCCTTCTGTACTCAAGCTGGCAGAGGGACGCCTGGCCAACCTCCCTGTGTAATGTTGTTCTGTACAGTAGCTGTGGAGAGACCATCACTGTAACTGGCAGTTGAAGCTATGGGACATCCCAGCCCTGGCACACTCTAGCAGGGCTATGCCTTTTGGAGCTCATACCCCATGCCATAGCCCAACATCTGCAAAGGTGCTTGGGTCTTGTCCAGGCACTTTAGAGAACAAAATTCTGTCCTTTAGAGAACAAAATTCCTACCCATGCTTCCTCTTCCATGTCCTGCTGGCAGTGTGGGCAGAGGGCAGGAATGGGACAGTGCTGCTGGTGGACTTGCAAATGGTGCTTCATGAGCTGGACTTGGTCCACATGCAGCTAGTTAGAGAGGTCTGGTCTGGGGAGTTGTAGTCATAAGACTGACAGGCACTCTAGTGTCACTGTGATGGCCAAATTAGAAAGGCTTTTGTAGGCTAGAACTGTCAGATAGGTCTGAAAAATAAGGGTTGAGGAGCCTTAGTACATAAAGAGATGGCACTGATAATTAGCCTCAAGGCCCCATGCAGGATTTTCTTTATGAGAACGGAGTGCAGCTGTTGGTATTTAAATATCAGCTTATATTGTAGAAAACCAGGAAAGTCTAAACATTCAAGCTTTTTAAAAGTAAGAAATTATGTCATCTATAGCTTTGCATTTTGTAGTTCCTATTAATTTGGCATTCATCTTCAGCTGTAATTTGACTTGGTGCTTACCCCCATCAATAGTACTTACTAGAACTTGAGAAGAATGACTCTCCCAGAAGTCCAAATCTCGTTTTACACATTTGCCATGTCTGCATTCATGTCATAGAATCGTTTAGGTTGGAAAAGACCTTTAACATCATGAAGTCCAACTGTTAACCTAGTACTGCCAAGTCCACCACTAAACCATGTCCCTAAGTGCCACATCTACACGTCTTTTAAATACCTCCAGGGATGGTGACTTAGCCACTGCCCTGGGCAGCCTGTTCCAATGTTTGACCACCCTTTCAGTGAATAAATTTTTCCTAATATCCAATCATCTAAACCTCCCTTGGCGCAACTTGAGACCATTTCCTCTTCTCCTATCGGTTGTTACTTGAGAGAAGAGACTGGCACCCACCTTGCTACAACCTCCTTTCAGGTAGTTGTAGAAAGCGATAAGGTCTCCCCTCAACCTCCTTTTCTCCAGGCTAAATAACCCCAGTTCCCTCAGCCACTCCTCATAAGACTTGTGCTCTAGACCCTTCACCAGCTTCGATGCCCTTCTTTGGACATGCTCCAGCACCTCAATGTCTTTCTCGTAGTGAGGGGCCCAAAACTGAACACAGTATTCAAGGTGCGGCCTCACCAGTGGCAAGTACAGGGGGACAATCACTTCCCTAGTCCTGCTGGCCACACTATTTTTGATACAAGCCAGGATGCTATTGGTCTTCTTGGCCACCTGGGCACAGTGCTGGCTCATATTCAGCCGGCTCTCGACCAACACTCCCAGGTCCTTTTCCACCAGGCAGCTTTCCAGCCACGCTTCCCCAAGCCTGTAGCATTGCATGGGGTTGTTGTGACCCAAGTGCAGGACCCAGCACTTAGCCTTGTTGAATCTCACACAATTGGCCTCGGCCCATCAATCCAGCCTGTCCAGATCCCTCTGCGGAGCCTTCCTCCCCTCAGGCAGATTAACGCTCCTGGCCAACTTGGTGTCATCTGCAAACTTACTGAGGGTGCACTCAATGCCCTCATCCAGATCATTGATAAAGATATTAAACAGATCTGGCCCCAACACTGAGCCCTGGGGAACACCACTTGTGACCAGCCGCCATCTGGATTTCACTCCATTCACCACAACTCTTTGGGCCCGGCCAGCCAGACAGTTTTTTACCCAGCGAAGAGTACGCCCATCCAAGCCATGAGCAGCCAGTTTCTCCAGGAGAATGTTGTGGGAAACAGTGTCAAAGGCTTTACTAAAGTCTAGGTAGACAACGCCCACAGCCTTTCCCTCATCCACTAAGCAGGTCACCTTGTCATAGAAGGAGATCAGGTTAGTCAAGCAGGACCTGCCTTGCCTAAACCCATGCTGGCTGGGCCTGATCACCTGGTTGTGCTGTACATGCCACGTGATGGCACTCAAGATGATCTGCTCCATAACCTTCCCCGGCACTGAGGTCAGGCTGACAGGCCTGTAGTTCCCCGGATCCTCCTTCCAGCCCTTCTTGTAGATGGGCGTCACATTTGCTAGCCTCCAGTCAACTGGGACCTCCCCAGTTAGCCAGGACTGCTGATAAATGATTGAAAGTGGCTTGGCAAGCACTTCCGCCAGCTTCCTCAGTACCCTTGGGTAGATCCCATCCAGCTGCATGGACTCGTGTGTGTCTAAGTGGTGTAGCAGGTCGCTAACCATTTCCCCTTGGATTATGGGGGCTTCATTCTGCTCCCCATCCCTGTCTTGCAGCTCAGGGGGCTGGGTACCTGGACAACAACTGGTCTTACTATTAAAGACTGATGCAAAGAAGGCATTAAGTACCTCAGCCTTTTCCTCATCCTTTGTCACTATGTTTCCCCCTGCATCCAATAAAGGATGGAGATTCTCATTAGCCCTCCTTTTGTTGCTAATGTATTTATAGGAACATTTTTTATTGTCTTTTATGACAGTAGCCAGATTAAGTTCTAGTTGGACTTTGGCCCTTCTAATTTTCTCCCATGTCCTCTCTGTGTATGGCCTAGCAAATTGAAACATTCACAAAAACAGCACCTCTTGGGAATGGCCAGTTCCTTTTTAGCACATTCAGCAAAAATATATCTGTGGTTATTTTTGCTTAGGATTTAATTAGCTGAACTAAGTAGGGAACGAAAACCATGCCAATGTGACCCATTGTGTCCAATCAAAGCAATTCAGATATCAAATACTGGATGTACAAAGTGAACAGCTTGTGAATGAGCTGCAAACTAAAATAGGGAAGGAGTTAATCCTCTCGCTGGCTTAGAGGAAAGATCACAGTTGCCAGCTTGTATATAGGAATTTGCAGGTTGGTGGGGCTGGGCTAGCTCTGGGGAATTAACTAATTCCTTCATCTTCTTGCAGTGTATTATAAGATGTCTGGGCTAGACGAAGTGAAGCCTGAGACTGGTGGGGAAGAGTCAGTCAGTAAATAATGAGGATAAAGTTAGAAGGAAAAGAACGATGGAGAAGTTCTCTTAATCCTGGAGTTTCGGAGGAGTGGTCCCTGTGTGGCCTTGCAGCTGCCCTTGAGAACCATAGCTTCATTTTGAACTTCACGTAGGGGGAGCCCTTCTTGCTTCAAAGGACAGGACATTACTAGCTTTATTTGAGGGGGGTTTGAAACATGACACAATACAGAATTTTTTCACACCTTGTAGCAATGCCAATTCAGAAGCTGGCCTGGCATTGATGGCAGAAGAACAGTGAGGTGGTTTTCTTATATGCATGGAAAAGAAAGCATCAGAAGATGGGATGTGTATAAATTGTTTTCCTCCCCAATTTTCCTAACACAAAGGTCACAGATAAACTTCAACTTGTAATTAATTTCATGGTCAGATTAGAAGAGTGAAGTCCAGCCCTCCTGAGGGATTGCAATGTGTGGCTCGTGTTCTCACTCTGTACACAGGACTAAACTGAATATAGAAATGTTTACCAGTCTGTACAGCCACTTAAAATACCAGGAATAGCAACTTTCACATGGGCAGCTTTTGCCCCTTCTGTCCTACTTTCATATAAACTTCACTGTTTTTACAGACCCAAACATTTAGTCCAGGTTATGCCAATTTGTAACTGAAGGATTGGAGTATTATATTGGATTTATAATCCTTATCTACCTCCAGATACTTCCACACCCTGTTTAAGAAACATCTCATACTGCGGTCATCAACATTGTTTATTTCTGAGCTATTTCTTTTCCCACATATTTTTGAAGCTTTGAGGTTACAGGAGGTAGCAGAAGCTCATTCAGCGGCAGATTACAAGAATAAACAAGATAGGAGAACAAAGACCTGATTATGGTGAGAAGCTGTGGAAACCCAAATATCCAAATTAAGGGATGAATGCACCCTCAACCAAGAGGACAGAGCAGGTTGGGACATATGGTCTTTTTAAGAGCTTTAGTGCTTGAATACAGCAGGAAGAAAACCCAGAATAGCAGACACCAACATAAAGACAATCACAATGCTTGCCACAAATATACAGCCTCCATATTGCCGGAGGGGAAGGTCAAGCGCTTGTGATGACATTGCTCCCTCGCATGCTTTTATTACATCTCGCCTACCAGGCACGAGCTTGCATAACTTGCACCAAATACTAAGTACACAGAAGAAGCAGAATTTATTTGCTAGCAGCCAAGGGGAGAAAACTGTCCTCGTGACATTTGCTTTTCCAGCTATGCTCCACATCCCACCATCTGAATAAGTTATATTCATTTTACACTCACTGAAGGCTTTGCTGAGACAGGTTGTGCTGCCTTGACACAGCTGGATGTAGCTATGCTCTAACTGATGGCCAATTGACACCCAAAGAATAACCTTCCTTTAATATACTGCTGAATCAAGAAATAGGTCTACCTGCACCATGTATGAATTTGACCTACGTACCATCATTGCATAATTTATACAAATTCTGTGGAGTAACCAGTTAAAGTATTATCAATTATTTTCTGTTATTTTTCTGAACTATTTCACACACAGAAACTGACAGGTTCATGGGTTAAAAAACAAGTAATATTTTTTCTTTGTTTTTGTCTGAAGAATTCAGTTTGGAAATTCAATGTAATTCATGTCTCTAAAAGCTGTGAGGTAAACTGACCTGTAGGGTCAAATGGCTTCTTTGGTGTTCTTTACATCCTTATTCTGAGATTTTCTTTTTTTTATAAAAGAAAACATATAGTTCTTTCCTAGTGATTCAGTTGTTCATAAATTATATACAAGAAAAGTAAACTCAGGCCAAATGCAGGCTCTTGTTTGGAAAATGTCAGCTGATTTTAAAGCCTCCCATTATTACCATTTCAATTACACTGCCTTGGAATCTGTCCTGAGGAAAACAAAACCAATATATAAAGACTGGATCATCAGCCTGGTGCTACAGCCACCAAAGTCTGGAGACATTTGCTAGGGGTTTCAATAGGAGCTGAATTGTGTTCAGAATAAGCATCAGGCTTTTTCTTTTGTTTCTTTTTTTTTTTTAAGAATTGTGAAAATGAGATCATCCCCACTGAAACCAAATATGGGGACCTAGTCCAGAGTGTTTTCCAGAAATGATCAAGAAGAGAGAGGTGGACTGTGAAAATGCTTCTTGCTTTATGTTTTCTAATCAAGTTCCTCTGTCTGCAGCGTAATCAGACAGTGAACAGCCTACAATAAATCCCTGGACATCATCTTTGGTAAAAAAAAAAAAAATTAACAGCCAATGTTAAAATAATTTGTGATCATGTAATTTCTTTACATCCCTTAAGCAGCTGTGACCTGGCATGAGTCCGGGGGCCGGGGGCAGGAGGGCTCACTGTCAGCAGGTGCAAGTTCTGTCCTCAGCCCAATAACATGTATTTCTTTTTCTGTAGCTCGAGCACTGTAAGTGTCACACGTTTGTTAGACTATTGCTCAGCAATGCTGGAGGGATGGATTTTTTTCTTAGCTGACACCGCGCAATTCTCTGCTTTGGGTTCTCCCAGCACCCCATGTTAGCAGCTTTGCAGACTGAGATGCCTACGACATCATCTCTTTGGCTCAGTCTGTTTTATGCTCTTGTCTGATATTTTCAAGGGTTTTTAATCACAACTCCAGCAGATTGATCAATGACAGATATGAGCAACAACTTTTGCATGCTAACAGGGCAGGATTTTTTATCTGAGATAATATTTCTCTCTTAAAAGGCCTCTGCTTTGCTATGTATTAATTAAAATCTAAATACTAAATATTGATTGATGCGTTATCAGGCCATAGCAGTTGGGCCCTGCCACATTGATTTTTTGCTGTGATTTATTATCATATTTAAGAAAAATCATTTTGTGTGATTATACGAGGAAATAGACTTTAGTGAGGGTGTAATTCTTTTGTATCACTTTTGTTGTGTAGAGGACGGGCCAATTCCTCAATTGTGGCTAAGATTGCTGATATCCTTCATTGCTTCTTCTCTTTGGCCTCTGACGGCTAATGCTTTAAGCCTGCTTGGTCTTGTCATTAGGAATAATGGGCATTAGGATTACCTCTTTAATCACAACTAAGATTAACAGATGGTATGAACCCAACATCTTAAAATTATCTAGTTATTAACAAGTATTTCCTTTTAATACATCAATAACATTTGCTTTTCCTAACTGCTCAGGCAGAAACACAAACTCTAGCATTAATAACAGGAGAATTTATCACTTTTGTCTATTACTATCCCTTTCTACATAAAGACATCCTAAATATAATTATAAAGAAAATTTATATGTGGGTCTAGATACTGTGGACTCTGTATCTGCTATTACTAGGGAAATACTTATTTTCTATATACCTATCTGTGGATACAAATGGGTGTGGGGGTGTGTATATACTGCTTTATGTATGTATTTTTTATTATTTTCAGCTGATGAATTAATAAAGCTATGTGTTCCTTTTAGCTGAAGATTTTTTTTCTGTTATTACAGCAAGAGAAAAACCACAATATTTCAATTAACATCCAGAATAATAGTATTCTGTATGAACCAGCAGCAGAAAGAATACCTATGTATTCTTTCATTTACCATAAATCAGGTTATTAGAACTACTGCTTATCAGCTCCAAACCTTATTTTTTTCTGTTTTCTCTTTATTTTCTCCAGGTTCAGATGCCTAGTGAGGATTTATTAAGCCATCAGAGTATACAGATAGCTATTGTAATGTGTATTTTGTTTTGCTTTTCATTTGGCATTGGTAAAGGAGTTACTGAGAAAACTGTATTGTGACTTATAGGCAAAATTATCAACTGAAATGGCCAGTTAAAGGAAGACCATTTTTTTCAAAGGGGGCACAGAAAGTAACCCTTTCTGAGAATTGTTCTGCAAGCTGATAGTTTTCATTAGGAAAATAGAAAAACAGATAAGTAATTGATACAAATATCAAAACTCTGAAATGGACAGCAGCTATCTTGGATTAACTGTTATTTATTAAGTGTTTTCATTGCACTGAACTCAGCAAAACACAGAGAAGAACAGAGCCTGTACTCTCAAGGACTTACCCTTTCAACAGATTTCTTTGTATCTGTGTTACAGTTATAAATACTGATATTAGCAAGTACAGGATTGTTGCATCATTGTGGCTAAAAAAAATATTGTAGAAGGCCATCTATTCATTCAGTAATAACAGTGACATAATCGTCCCTGTCTTCCATAATCACAATTCTCTGCTATTGTAAGTAAAGATTTCTCCTTAAAATGTAATGGAAAAGACCCATCTGATACTATTGATAATTGCTGAAAAAAAAAATTTCATTTCCGGGATATAGGAAATTAGTCTTTTCCTAACATAGATTAATCCCTCTATTTGAGTGACTGATAGAATGTAATAATTGCTTGTGCTGTTCACTAGTGTAATAATTTTTAAATGTGCTTACTAATTAACCTTAAAACATTTAAACACAAGATTTAAAGCACTACAGGAAAATACTTAACCATGGTGTTCAGTTTTATATGCACTTCATTTCCTGTCAATTGTGGTGATGAACTTTATAAAGAAAAACTAATACTGGAGGTTGATGATAAACCTTCAGTGTTGTAAGAACCAGGGAGCACAAAGAACTACATGGACCACCACCAAAATGTTGTGTAAGCAGTGCAAAATGGAGGACTTAAATCTACCATACCATGAATTTCAAAATACAGTTATACAGTTAATTTTTTTTTTCAGGTTTTATGTCTCAACATGAATCTCCTGACAGTTTCTACAACCACCTTTTCCCCATTCCTAAGGAATTAATTTTCCCCTCTCCAGTGATGTTCAGCATTTAATCCTGAGCACACAACAAAGGAAACTGCTTACCTGAATAGTCAGACAATATAGTGCCACTAGACATACAGAAAGTGCCATCAAAAGTGCAAATTAAATATAAAAATTATAGATTCTCCCCCACTCCCATACACTCAGATCTCTTTCCATTAGTTCACTGTCAAGTGTTGCATTTAGCTGAGGCATATATGTAGATATAAAGGTGATTTTTGAAAGATTATTATATTTCAAAAATTATCTCTTCTAAGACTGACTATCTATTAACAAAGTGCTTCCCTAAATTGGACTTGGTTTTGCCTAGGAATTGCAGAGTTCAGAGCAATAGGTAACATCTCTTCTTGCATTAACCAAGTCTACAAGCAAACAGCCTAGGCTGCATATGTGAAATTAAAGCCCAGTGAATTTGGTGGGGAACTGTTGCGTTTGTTTGTCTGTTTTCATCCATTGGGCATAAGGTAAAGCACTAAGCTTATGATAAAACACTGACACCACAAAAGTAAACTGCTGTTTACATTTCTTCCATCACCCCTACCCAAATAATAACAGTGATTACACTGCACTATGGACTAATCGCTGGCTAAATAGCTTCTGCAGGGAAGACAGACGCATTGCTGCATTACAGAAGACTCTGTAGCTTTTCACCTTAAGGAATTCCAGACTGGGGATCCGGTCCAACAAGCAGTTACACACAGGAGTAACTTTATCCACTGGGGCAATTACTCCAAATTTTACACGTAAGTATAAAAAAGTTATCACGTGATCATGCAATTATTGGGGGAGGGAAAACCGCTCCTTTTCAGATTATTTCAGATGTGACTAATGCAGGAACAAACAATATGGCAATCTTCCTTCAGATCCCAAGTCTGTGATAGAGATGCTAAAAGTATGGAGATAACTAGCTGGGTAAAAAAAAAACTCCAGGCAGGAGTTTGCAGTTATTGTTTACATTTACACAGCCCTAGGGATTTCCATATTGTTTAACAGGCCTTTGAGATAGCTAAGCTTATCATCTAAAAATGTGGCACACAAATGTCACATGAAAGCTGGGGGTGGAAATCCTGCATGTAGGATGGTTTCAGGAGAGCCTGCTTTCATATTAAATTTTGCGTTATATAAGTGCAAGTGGTTCTTTTCTTTACCATAGCATGCAGAAATGTTAAGAGGTAGCCAGGAAAGTCGTGTGTGGGACAAAAGATGCAGCAACATTAGTGAATAAATGGGGCAGTAAGTCACTGCAATGCTCCCTCTTTTATTCTGGGCGCTCTCTGCATTATGTCTAGGGGAAGGTTAGACATTGAAGGGTCCCATAATCTTTACAAATGTAGAGAGGAGAGCATCTGGAGTTAGGCAGCAGCGTGACAAGGATGAGTGACTCCTCTACAGCTTGCTAGGGCACATACCCTTCTAGGATCACGCAATATTCTAGCTCATTTCTAGCAAGACGCTGTGGAAAGCAGAGCCAGTGCCAATGACATGGCTACAAGTCTTCTGAGAAGTGAGTGTGCTTCAGAGCAAACAGTTTCAGGCCAACAGAACCTGTCTAACATGTGCCTCTTGGTGTAATTCTGCAGTTATCATCCCAAGCTCTCCATGCTGACCTTCCCCTTTCCCACATCACACAGTGCCACTGAGCCTGCTTCAACAGGCTCAAAATTACTCTTCCTCTTCCCCCACGTTCCTCTAGGAAGGTTGCCTCCCCAACTTATTTTGAAGCCTCATCTCTTCTGACTCTTCCTTCTTCCAAGTACTGTTCTCCAGCATCGCACTGCAAGGAACAGATTTCTGCTTTTCTTCATCACAAAGAAATGCTTTCCTTGGCCACTATGAAGTTAAGATGTAAAGACTTTCAGATTACTGTGTAGTAGACTTTGGGAAAGAGAAAGTGGTTGCTTTGTTTTTCTAAGTCTGCGTTTTCAAAACTCCATTTTGCATTAATTCATGTAGCTCATCAGGCTTGAGTGTCATAAGGGCACTTTCCCACCACAGGCTCAGGGACCATTCTGTCTTATCTTGAGTATTAGCTGGAGCTCTGCCGCTGACTCTGTAGCTTTGTGTGCAGAACAGGCCCATGATACTTCAGGAGTCTGCTAGCCCAATCTCTCCTTGTTTACACAACCTGCTGAGGGAAATTAAAATCTTAGTCCTCAATGAATGCTGAATTTCAAAAGAGGAAAAAAAAACAAACGATTTTTGCAGCATACATTATGGGTTTAATTACTATGTTGACACCTATGTTAAAGCACTGTGTGTTCACAGTTTTTTTCACGTTTACCAAATACTAGTTTTCTCTTTCAACATGTCACATCTTTCCTGCCAGGAGAATGGTGCCAGAACACCCACCTGTCTGAAATGGCAATCTTACCTATGTGGTTTTAAAGACAGAGAATTGCTTGATTGCTTGTGAGCTTGATTCAAAAATGATGCTTTGTATCAACCTACTCAGTGCACTTCCTTCTTTTTACCTCACTGGCTTCTGTGTGAACTCCATATGAAAAGTTATCCCAAGTCTAAGTGAGTGAAAAACCTCAATGTGGGGACTGCGCATGGGTATAAATAAGTCCACAAGCTGCAAGGTTATGAAAAGACAGCCACAAAGTATTTCTGTGTTTGCAGAAGACATCTGTGCATCTCCCAGCTGTCAAAGGTACCAGGACATGGAGTCATCTTCAAGCAGGCTTTGGCGGATTGCACAGGATGACTGATAAATGCTCCATCACATTTGAATATTCTGGGCTTTCCCTGGCCAATATCTACTTTCTCATATTCTGGATGTTGCTTCTCACTTGGGTCCTCTGACTCCCTAAACCCCAAGGCAGTGTCACTCATGGCAGTCAGTCTGTAGTGTTACAAGATCAGCTGAGACATGGATCTGTAATAAGATTAAGACTCATCGGTATGGGTTTAGTCCTTTCCTTTTCTGAGACAGAGGAACAGAATTATTCAACACTTGCAGCAACAACTCCAAGCACTTGCTAAATATTACCTTTTCTCCCTCTCCTCTGAGGAATCTACTAGACAGTTTTGCAAATTTGTATAAACACTTTAATGAAAACAGAAAGCAAAAATAGCAAAAAGCAGTTTATGTTTTGTTTGAAAATTACTTTTCTTTGACATCATACAGATTTGCATTTTTTTTATGAAGTGAAGTCATGTACTTGTCAGCATGTGCTTTGGTACTTTGGTATTTAGTTTTTCCGTAGTGAAAAGAAGAGGTGATAATTGATGCATGTGTCCTTTCCAGGAGGGCCCTTCACTCTATTCTCTTCTATCTTGGTGCAACAGTTTTTACACCTCACATGAGCAAACTACAAGGCCTTGTAATTTGGGACATGCTGCAGTTTTTCAAAACTGTATGTTTGAAGTAGTCAGAAAACCCAAGCTCATTATTGTTTTACAGATGTTTGTTTTAGCATCTCATAGGAGCAATTCTAGGAAGTTTCACATGGAGATGCATTGTACCTTTTCCTTTATGTAATAACTTCAGGTCCCGTGCTGGTGGATGTCAATTGGATGCCATAGAAATCTAGGAAAGGCATTTCACCCACTTTCCATAGGGAAATCAACCCCCTCCCCCACCTACTCTGACACCCAAATCCCAGATACTGTAGCTTTGAGTGACAGCTGGATTTTGAATCCCATGGGGAGACTCTATGCCTCTTGACGGATTCATTGTGACACTGCCCAGACTGCCTGCAAACTGGCAGACAGGTCTGTTTGCCAAATGTCGACATTATCTAATTGGCATTTCAGCCCACTTCTCATTTTTAATGGACATGAGAAAGATCCAGCCAGCAGAGTCCTGAAGCAGCAGCAGCATGTTCAGGCTCCGCTGGGTGCAGCTTCCCTTGGACAGCTGCGGGATGGCACCAGCACCTGGGGTGTGGAGGCAGGTACTTGAAAGCTGCTGGACCACTTGATGGATACAGGAACTGAGGAGGAGAAAGGAGACAGCAGAGGAATGACAAATTCAGGGGTAGATTCTGGTAGTCAAAATAATGTCATGTTATTGTGGTGGCTAAATAGCTTAGACCTCCCAGCATATTTTTCAAGAAAAGCAAGTGTCCTCATTGGAAGAACAGATTTGGCACAATCAAGTTAATATACATGTACTGATCTGTAAAAAGTCTCATGATGCGTTATATTCAGAAATATCAAACCTTCGAATGAGTAACTTGGAGCAGAGCACACAAAGCAGGCCATCTGCTGAAGCAGCTGAGAGATGGCAACTCATATATTAAGGTGGCTGTCTATTCATTCATAATTGTTGCCTACATCTCAAGAAATAGATCTGTTTCTCTTTTTCATATCTATCTGCCTGGCCTGTCAGAGCAGTGGTAGATTACTTTTTCTCACTGTACTAAACTGTGGTTTTCCAAATAAATTATTACACCTCTCTTGGCTTGCAGCAATAGTGTGGCAGAATGGATAAACAATTCACGTGGTTCAGCCATCACTCTAAATCTTCATCAGGCACCGTGTCAGTGGCTGCACCCTTTTGTCTTAAACATGTCATTCCCGATTTCCTGTCAGAGGGTCTTTCCACATTATTTCATATTGCTTTAAATGGCAGGATATATGTCCATGGAAAAAACACTGTACAAAATACTGCCTGGATGAGAAGAGGTGTGGTGCAAGAGAGACAGGCTCAAGATGCTTGAAGCTTTCTTGAAATTGGTATCCCATAAGATTTTTAAATCTCACCACTCTCTAAATAAAATGTGTGGCAAAAAAAGTCAGACTATCAGAAAAATATGTGATCTAACAGCTGTAATTAAGCTACTTCAGCAGTAAACCAGAGACTAAATACAAGGAGATGTGATTACATGCATAACCAGGGCTTTTAAAGAAAAAGAAAAAAAAATACATAGGAAAAGTCCAAAGTTTGAAAGTTTAAAAAATAATTTTCAAGTTCATGTTTTCTTTCATCTTATATTTCTTTAATATTTGCTTCATTGTCACTTGATGGAGCTGGAATATTTTACATTGCATTCAGTAAGCACACTTTCCCAAGTATGGACTGCGTTAATGATGGAGGACTTTTTTAAAGCTTAACATCAAGAAGGCTTTTAACAGGCTACTGTAAAAGGATTTTCCAGTTTTAGTGAGAATTATGACATTATTCATCATTCTAACAACACATTAAACATAAAGGAAAGCTTTCCTACAGTCTCAATAACATTTTCCGTAATACCCCCTTCTAACTGCATGCAGGCGCATGTTTTCAGCCACTCTCCACAGTTCCTTAACAATCATTACAAATCCCACTTATCTAAACTAGTGATTAAAAACCTTTAAGGGGAAGCTGTTTAATTAAAAGTAAAGTAGACATTTATTGTGTGTTTAGTGTGCCAATTTTGCTATGACCTAAGAACCATTCCCTAATTAAGTTTTGTAATGATTTCATATATTACAACTACAATATGATAACACAGAAGAAACATAAGAGCTAATTCAAAACTCCTATGTGCATTTCTAACATATTAGCTGGGCTAACTTTTCAAACCTGAGGCTGGATCTTGCCCCTGTCAAAGTTTGTAGGAATATATTTATATTTTTCCCATCAACTTTAACAAAACCAGAATGACACCTGTGGAGCTCATGGTCATGATTTATTTACATACATTTATCTAAATCTGTCATAATTTCTTTGGTTTCAGTTGAATCAATCAGGATTGATAAAGTCATTCTGTATGTAGTATTTTCTACAGCTTACACACCTTTTTGTCACATTTTTTCATCATTTTATATATATGCATACATGTACAGAAAACCTGATGCTAATCACCCTCAGAGTAATGTAAACCAGAAATAATTCCACTGCTATGTATACATTTACACCAGAAATGCTGTAAAATCAAATTGCTTAAGAGTATGTCCTTGCTCACTCACCAGATAATACACATACCTTTGTTTGTGCATAATATACATATTTCCATATATGTTCACGTTAAAATGTGGCAAGCCTTAAGGTCAAAATGTTGCCTTTGTGTTCATCAGAAACTGGGGATGTTTGTGTTCTCCCAGTAATGCCATGATGAATCGATCACTTAAAACATTACTATAAAACATGAGTATGACTGCAGTGCCTTGCGAGGCACAGGACAACTGACAGCGATGTGAGAACACACCTCTCTTGTTCAGTTTTTTATCGTTGTTACTTTAACACTGACATCTGACCTCTTTAGCTGCTTGTGTGTAGTGAAGTATTCCTGGCTCACACCTGGTGTCAGTAATAAAGCACAGCATGCATAAATAATGAAGATATGTTTGTGAAACTTCACTAAGTGGCAACTGCCTGTGACAGAGATCCCACTACTAGCACTTACTGCTGTAAAGGTTTGTTAATGGAGGCTGCTCAGCGGATGACAAAATGACCCAATTAAAGTTTATTCCAAATGACATCAGGGTCACAAAAGGAAACAAAAGAGGAGGAAATGGCTCTGGTGGGTTGAAAATATATTGCAATGTACATTATTACATCTGCACTTTTTGCTGTCACAGGAGGGCTTCATATTCACTTAAAACAATATCTATTGAAAGCCAAGTTAATGAAAAGGGTGACTGTTCACTAGACTGAAAAATTATGCCTTGTGACACCCTGCTGGACATGCTTTCCAGGAAAAGATCTAGCAAGAAAGTCTTTTGAGATTGGGATAGGAGAGACATTTCTCCTGTCAGATACTGGATCAGAAACTTTCCAGATGAGCAAAGGATTTCAAATTCAAGTAGTCAGTCCATTTGTAGGGAAAAGCTCTCACATACACAGTAAAGTACTTCTAGTGTAGGGTCCGTCGTATTCTGACTTATTCTGAAATTTCTAGATGAGGGCTGAAACTATGGGCCCCGTGAGGACTAGACATATGGCCCAATTTACAGAAAAGTTATTTGCTCCTAAATGCCCCTTCCATTGGAAAAGAGGAAATGTGTGTAAATGAAAGGAGACTGAGGTGCTCCAATGAGAAATCAGCAGGCAATAAAATGTCAGTGATTTTGAGACACCTGCAGTTAATTTTCCATTGGTTCTAGTCATCACTCTGCATAGGGAAGGAGGACAGACTACTTCATTGGATTTCTTTTGCATTCAGACTCCACTGACACCTTGTGATGTACCTAATGCATCAGCGGGGATGAGAGAAGCTGTGTGATTCTTTTTTCAGACAAACAGGAGCAGCAAGGAGAACATGGGATCCGACCAAAAGTACCACTTGTGTGCATTCATCCAAGTAAAATGAAAATAGATCAGCTCAATTCTGTCTGAGAGGCTGCGAGGCCAGCCTGGAAGTCCTAAAAACACTCCTTACACAGTGCAAAATTAGAATATTTAAGGGCATTTTTAATTTAGGGCATTAGTTTAGGGGCATTTTTAATCCTAGGAAACTAAGGAAACCAAGGCCACAGAGAAGCATCACTTTGAGTTCATCAGTTTATTGAATGAGATGCAAAGTCCTACCACTCAGGGAAAGGGTGCCAGAAATCGGCTCCAATTAATTCAGCTTCACTATGACATTTTTCCCATGTTATAGTAGAGACTGATGGGTTGCTTGCAGTCCTGTCAGCATGTTTTAATAATTTACTGCTGGCCCACCTCAGACAGACTGCTCCTCTGTCCCACTCAGGTTTGATTCATGAGGAATTCCATTTTTTAGGAAAGTTCATTTTCAGGAACTTGGGTTTTTTTCTACTTTGCACTGCTACATACTTGCAGCAAGTATTCAATCAACTGCTATTTTGCAGGCAAGGAGCAACAACCTGTTACATCCGCACCTCACCAGCATAAAAACACATTGCTAAAGATGTAGCAATGGGTCGGTGGCTGCCTAAGCTGGGAACCTTCAGATTTCTAGGGACTGCCTCTTGTAGCCACACTAAAACATATTTTGTCTATTAACTTTTAAGATGCAGCTTTAACCCTGTCATTTCAGTCTTCTCCAGAGAGAAAGGATGTTTAGGGAAGAGGGCTGGGCAAACATTTTGTTATGCTTTCTTGACATATTAACACACCTTCCAACAGTCTGTGGCTCAAAACATCCTAGGCCACAGGTTTTGTGTTTAATAGCCCTTGGTGAATTTTTTTTCTGTACTAACTGTGCCTGAGTTTTGAACCTATGTAAATTTTTGGCACCCATTTTTGCCAGCACTAAAAACAAAGCAAGACACCAGACCTCCACAGACAGCTAGTTTAATACAGAAACACAATTTTCTCACAATGGTTGGATGCTTTCCTTGCAAAGTGTGATGCTAATTGGAATACAGTAATCTTCAGAATGAAGATTTTGTTTTGATAGAAATAATGATAAAACAAGTAGAGCCATACTTGCCTTAATAAAAAGTCATCCTACCCTTTCAGTATGAAAATGGGCTTTGACCCTTGTTAGCTAAACAAGTTTGAGTGAGAAATTGAGCAGTAATATTTGGACCAATTAGTCTCCACTATGCTGCTTGTCTTAGCAGAGGAAATTATTTGCCTTCTACCCCAGCTCCTTTCTGGGGCTTCTTGGCATGTATTACTTTATTGTGAAGGAAGATCCTTCTCACATTCGAGGAATGAGTGTGTGCCCTTGTGAAATCAAGACTAAGAAGTTTGCCTTAAGGCAGTGATTCTTGCCGTAGCAAAATATACTGCAGAGCTGCGTATCAACAATTCCTGTCACCTATTAAAAAGAGGATGAAAATCCTGAATAGTAATCTCTTCAAAACTGGGGGTAAATATTTTTTCATTTGTGTAATATTTCTAGCAGATATGTTTTTCATTTTGTCTTTTGTTTGTCAGCAGAAAAAGAAAGCCTGTTACTGCAGAAATCAATGTTTTGTAATCCCACCATCCTCAGTGTGATCTTGTCATATCACATATTGGGAAGGAGATGTCCAAGAAAGCAGAACATGGGCAGTTCAGCAGTGCTGCTGCTGTCTCCCAGCTCCTGCTGCAAGAGCCGTCCCGTGGACCTCAGCGTAACTGCTAACGCACCGAAAGCAGAGCATGTGATCAAATCCTCTCCCAAAAATAGATCCTCAGTAAGCAGTCGTCTTTCCTCATTCCCACTGTGTCAGTGTCGAACCAGTGTGACTAGGCAGGGAGGACACTGATGTAGTACAGTAGCAGCAACCTTTCAGAAGAAAAGCAAAATAACAGCCCTAGTCGCTTGCCCTCTTTTCAGGAGTGCAGTGGTATTTATCCGGTGTGTGAGAGCTCTTAGCCTTAGTCTTCTGACAAAATTTCTATTGTAGCTAATTATATTCTCCTTATCTACAAACCTCCCATGCTTCAGCTAGCTTGAGTGGAACTTTTCCAACCAAATGTTTTTCAATGGAAAACTGCTGTTTGATTTAAAACAAAGCTCTTCTATGAAAGTGTCAACTTCAACAAAATCTGAAAAACAATTACAAGTCCTTCAGTAAGGTTAAAATACTCTGCATTAACCTTTTCAGAACAGTGACTCCATTTTTCATTTTGAAATTACTCCTTCAGATTGTGTTATATTTTAAATTGAGATTAAAGACTGGAGCTTAAAATGAAATTGTTTTGAAAATGTCACTTAAAGTGATTTGATTTTATTCTGCTTCAGAAGCAAAATAAATCTTGAAATCCTGAAATTTCCTATGAAAGAGAAATTTTGTATCCTTTGCAACTTTGCTCATTTGCTTTTGGTTCCATGCTATGGTGCATCATTACTGTCTTCATTAAGGAAATTGATGCATATTCTCCACATAGGACTTGTATTTCAGTCATGGTGACTGTAGCTGGGTCCTATAAAGAACCAAATTTTTCTCTTTCCCATTGCCATGAAGTCTTATGCTGACCTTCTGTACTAACATGTAAGAGCTCTGATCGCCTGCTCTTACAAGTGAACTGCTGTTAACATTTTTAAAATTTCATATATCACAGCTTGAACAGTGTGTCACTGAAAACCAGTCACATATTTCTGCTCTACATATAGTCAAGGAAAGTATTTCTTTCTTTCAAGAGAAAGAAATCAACACTCAAAGGTTCTGATGAAAAAAACTTTTGAAATTTTCACAGCTGGGTGTTTTCCGTAGAGAACATCCTGTTCCTCCATTCAGATCACACTTCTCGTATAACTTTGTCTGCTGGAGTGAGTACCACATATCAAACAGAGCAAGACAAAGGGAGGCTCCAAAACACAAGGATTTACAAGTTATTGAGAATATCTGGAATTGCATGTAAAAGCAAATTCAGAGAGCACAAAGTTACTTAAACCACTATTGTAACAGTGTAGTTAGCAGATAGTGCCAAACATCCTTATCTGACTTTCACTTCTGGATGGTCCTTTAGGGTAGAGCAAAATGGAACAGGTTAGTGTCAAGAAAGTGGTCTTTTGGTGACAATTCAGGCTGAACTTCAGGAGACACAACTTGTCTCCTTAGTACAAGGAAGAGCTCTGTGTCCTCAGCACCTCTGAAAGCATGTCCCACGGATTGTGCTCACCAATTCTCACTGGAAAAAAATATTCTTAACATCTGGCTTCAATCTCATCTGAAATGCAACAGGGAGAATAATGCTAAAGTATTTCATAGAATTGTTATGAAGTTCAGTTCAGTAAGTGGTCAAATAATGTTTGCAAATATGTATCATTTTCACCAGCTGAGGGTCTCTCCTTGAATGCTGATTTAGAAGTACATATTCTACTTCAAACAAATCAGGTCAGTCTACTTCTAATTGGTTCTTGCTTGAATATTAGATGATGAGATTTAGGAGCATCACAGTGTCACTGCGATTGTTATGATCCAGCAAAGAAGGTATCGGTAAAGCTGTAGTACATAAACATAGGCGCTGGCATTAGAGAACACCTGCAGAAGACAGCTAGAAAGCTCAAGTCCTAATTCAGACTTCATTACTGCTTTGTCTGTTTAAGTTCATGCCAGTCACTACATTTTGGAACTCTTATGCATCTGGCTGATGCATAAACTGCATCAGGCAGAAATGTTGTGTCTATATTTGTCATCCAACATAGGCAAGCAGCTTTCTAGATGCTTGGAGTGGATGAAAACTATGGCATCTGAACACAAAGCAGGTAGTATCACAGCTCCTTGTAACAGGGGTACTGAGGTCACTAACACTGGTAAAGAATGCTCTGACAGCACCAAGCCTTATCAGAAAACACCAATTTATCAAAGCAAAATCATTTTTGTGAAAATATATCTGGTTTGATACATCCTAATTAAACCACAGGTATGGTTCTGATGGAGAGTTACCTGCCAGGAAAGGTTTTCCCCTTAGAAATGCAAGCATCCTAGGCTCCCACAGGCAGGGACAGGATTTCTAGTCACACTAGGCAGCCTTGGTTCCCATACTGCCTGACTCCTAAATAGACAGGTCTGAAGTCCTTTCATGTCTTTGCCTTACTATCCTTCTACTAGAAATGGAGGTCTCTCTAACTGATACTTTGCAGAGGAGTTCTGAAACTTGCTGCTTTTTCATTTGGGTGGTTTGATGCTGCCAGATAAAATCTTCCTTAAACAAGCAGGAAATATATAATGTTGGACTAAGTTTGCATATTTTTGTAGAACAAGAAGAATACAAACCCCTACCCCACTCAAGGCAATCAGTTTTGATAGTGACTCTAATGGATTTCTGAATCTTTTCTTTAAAATAATCTGATTAAACCTTCTGATGGTTCCTGGTTATCTTCTAATACAATTTTGTCAGTTGGTCCACCTGGAAACTCTGGTATCAGCTCTTCAGCCCGAACTCAAATAATACTCTAGGAGGCTTTATTAAATTGCTTCAGATAATATGTTCAGCAATGCACAGCCCAAAATTAGGTTGTCTATGAAATTAATTCCTATTAAATGGTTGCTTTAATACCAAATGAAAAAGTAACTCTTCCTCCTCCTTCCTCCCCTCAGACTTTCTCATGCATGATTGAAGTTTCATTTTGGCTAAATCATCTTGGTGATGTATGGGGGGAAAGGGAATAGTTCTTTCGTCTGATTTGCTCTTCATGTGTAAATGTCTAATTACTGATCAAAAATGTACCTGGACAGTAGGAAAGATTTCTTTATTCAGTCAGAATTAAAAAGTAGCAAATTTCCAGAGGAACTAAAAAATATGCAAGTCATGACAAAGTATTGATTGCATAATAATGTGATGTCAACAGTGCAGAATAATCACGTTTGCAGGTTGGAGCTTTACATACATTATACAGCAAAGGTTTTACTGTTGAAATGGAAATATAAATCGAGCAGTACGTATTTCTAGAAAATAAAGCATTATTCACATACTAATACCCATCTTCTACATAATGATAAAGCATTATGATCTCTCTCCTGGACCAACTAATGAAAAAGGAAAAATTTAGTGTTTGGAATTAAATCTGATGTGGATGACACTTAAGGTCATGAAAGGCAATCTTAGTTGTACTGAAATCTTTTAATCTTATTTGCAGATTATTCCATCAGTGGCTCCCTGGAGTTGCAAAAGGATTTTATTCTCATATCTTTATTATTTAATTCAATGTTGAAAGTGTAACATATTGTAAATTGCTCTTAATTTGAAAAAGTACTTTCTTGTCTCAACATCATAGCATTTGCAGAGCTACAGGAGTACTGACTCAGAAATATACCTGGGCAAATTCAATAGTGGCATACGAAGTGGTTGGATATAATTAGGTAAGGAAATTACTATAGGGGGTGAAGTACATAATCATACTTAATTGTGATTCAACAGATGTTCAAAATGACTGTAACTTACACCAATCTGATGTAACAGCCAAATTTGATTCTATGTTATATCAGGATGCAATTCCCATTGAAATCAGCAGGTCCAAATAATTAGGTGTGTCAGACTACTGACTTCTGTAAGCAGGAATACATTTGGCCCTGTGCAAACACTGTGGCAAATTAGAGGGGAGTTGGTATGTTTTTCCTTATCATGGTCATCGCTTTTTGTACAACCCACTGTTCCCTTTCCTTAGTGATGTTTAAGATGTTGCTGTTCATACATACAAAATGCCTGGACTTCTTAACCTCCATCACCTCTCTAAGGACTAAATTTCACATTTGGCAACTGAATTCAAGACAGCTTTCCTGACAGCCTGAGTAGCAAACCCAAGAACAGTTTCCTGGCTGGACTAACACACCACCAGCGCTGAAGGTCCAGTTTGTGTAGGAGCAGTTCAGAGCTTGTCTTCACTATCCAGCCAGCCCAGGTCTGAGCTCCTGTCTTCACCTGGCCTGGACTGAAAGTTTTCTCAGCAAAGGTGTATTGACAAAGTCAAAACCTTTTTCTCACTGTTTTTTGTTCTCACCTCCGTTCGCCTGGAGGTATGATCCATGGTTAAGGTGAAGAATGTATCTCTCCCTCGAATTACAGGAAGACCCAACAATGTGAGTGGTTTTAGCTTGCATGCTCGATGCAAAACTGGAAAATTACACCACGAAGACAATCTGAACCTGGTTTCTAATCACTCCCCTACACAGGCCAGGCAGTCTGTGTCTAAAGGCTTTTCATGTGGGTTTGAAGATACTTTGGAAATACACTAGAGGGTATGGGACAAACTGTCAAACAGTAACAGCAGAACTTCATGGTGAGGCTAAGGATGGGCAGACTCCATACTTCAGTGATCAGCCATGGCCGAAGTCCTCTGAGTAGTTATTTCAGCCACCTAACACCAAGCTTTCCAGCAGACCCTCTTTCCTGGTCTGGTCCCCCCTAGGCAGGAGAAGCCAGTGGAGAAACCTCACTGTGCATGTCCATTGATGCTGCATTACCTGGAAGCCAGGCAAAGCTGCAGGAGTCTTTGACACTAGTAGCAGCACCTGCAGGATCCCTGGGTCCTGGAGGTGAGGCCACCTCTCACTGAAACCGATGTCATTGCACCTGCCAAGGAGCCTAGTACAGTTGTCTCTCACTACCTACTTCCATATGTTTCTTGTAGGACAATCTGATTCATTTATTTCCTGGCCACTGCAGAGCTATCTCTGGTAGGTATTTATACAGCAACAATTGCAAACCACTTGTGCATAGGTATTTATAGAACACCAATCACAGGCAGTTGTGCCTAATGACTGATATTAGCGTGATGTGTCAAATACAAAATCTTTCTCTGAAAACAGCAGGGTCCAAACAACTCAGCTAATGAAACAGGCAATGCAGAACACGTATGTGGCACCACCTTGCCTATCTTATTTTTGACCGTTAAAATAAATTATATGGATCTCAAGTACATGAAAATAACACAACAAGACTACCTAACTTGTGTGCATGACAATATCTCGCAGCAAGGCTTATGAGAGGGTTTTTTTCCTCAAAAGCAAACCCTTTGCATAAATCAGCTCTTTGGTGATAAACTAAGAGGACGGCTGCTAGTGCTCACTGCAGGGGAGAATGGAGCAGCTGAGCTCTCCCTTTCCTGACAGGAGTGCCTGGGTTCACAGCATGGTACTGTCCATACTCAGGCAATGTCCACCTTGCAGCATGAATTAATGTCCAGTACCTGCAAGGTAGGAGAGCATCAGCCCCATTCTGTTTTCTGGGAAACAGTGAAGCTCAGCAACCAGCCTTGTGTTGCAGTTAAGTGATCAGCCTCATCTTGCAGGCAGGATTTGACACACAGAAAGAAAGACTTGCAGGACAGCACTGCCATCACAGCAGTCCCTCTTTCCCCTATGCAGCTTCCCTCTCCCTCTTTAGACTCCTCCACAATTAAATAAAATGAAGGTTATTTCAAAGAGAGTAACTTGCACTGGGTTATACAGGGCTGATCTATTAAGTGAAAATATTGTTGATATTACTCTTTCATGGAAGCAGAGACAGGGAAGCAGATGAGATGAAGCACCAGAGATATACAGATGTAATCCACACTTGCCCAGAGAACAGAAAGCCATACAAATTGTCATGCTGGCTTATTGTTGTCTGGCTTATTTGTTATCGGTCTGTGTCATTGGCCTGTACCAGGTGCTTTAGAGGAATGTCAGAAACACTACTGACGTTGACTGTAAAATTACCTGCCCATCATGGAACTTTTTTTCTAAGCATAAGCAATCAGTGGTTGGTCTACAACCTTCCAGTTCACCTCCCCTGTGTTTGTGTATGTCTCTGTTCCTCTCTAGCCTAACTGTGAATATAATACATCAAGTATTTGTAAATTTATCAGAAACCTACGTAATGGATTGAATTCATAGTTTTCATGAATTTAATACAGTGTCTCTGAGAGTCAGATTCTGCATTTGGAAATCGTGCTTGTGGCACATGATATAAATGCATTTATTTTCTTTGAGAGCACACAAAAATAAATATACTTGAGCCAGAAATCTCCCACTGTGGGGAAAGGTGGCTCTTTCAACCACAGATACTCCTCTGCACCTGACAGAGGAAAACACAGCATAGCTACTGTCATGGATAGATGTTGCAACCGACTGCTTAGATTCTTAAGATAATCATTTTTGCGAAGAGATTTTTGCAAAGATTTTGATCACAGTAATGGCAGAGATTTTGCTGTAATGGCCAAAATCATGAGTTGGGAACATTATAGCACTCTTTAAGTAAATGTTTGCCACCCAAAGGTGATACTTTATAAATTTTATCTGAGTCCCTCCCCCTATCACCATTACCACCATTTTATACCTTTCAGCCATGAAAAAAATCCGGAAAGTTAATACTACCACTGCCATTTTGGTTTACCTTGAATGAAAGTCCTGTCAGGTGACATTAGCAAAGGAATCAAATGCACATACTTGAAAATGTATGCTATTGTATGGCCACATCATGAGCAGTTCAAACAAAAAGGTGTGCCTTATATATATAAAATATATATGCAAAAGATATACGATAATATGACTTACTATCAGCTGCTGGAGGTCTTAGGAAGCAAAGCAAAGTGCCAGGGTAGAATTCTTTTTTTTTTTTTGCTTTCATTTTATTAATGGCATGTCTAAAGAGAGCAACACTGCCCTTTCAGATACTAGCTTTTGTACCAGTTTATGCCTAGAAACTTTTCAAACAAACTGATGTTTCATTCTACATTCAAAGAAGAAAAGTTTTAAATAGGATCCACAGGTTTGATATACCTAAATCCTCCAGAATCTTGTTCTATTATTTAGAGTCTAAAGCTTTTTTAAGAATCCTACCTTGCATAACTCTTCACGTAAAATAAAGGCTGTAATTTTTAATTTGCTAACTTCTGCAAACTCAGTGCTAATGTTTCCAAAACACTTCTTTTCTCCCCACAGTCACACACTGGCCTCTTCTCTCTCTGTCTATGTGATCTCCCTTCCCATCATCTCTGTTTCACCTTTTTGCCCTTAACACTATTCTCTTACTACTCAAGTGGCTCAGTCTCCTATCTATTTTCCCAAACTGCTCTTTTTCTTCCTTTTAATACTGCTTCTTTACCAAGTATTCATTATAGGCTGTGCTTTCTGTTCTTTCTCCTGTTTCTCTACACATCTCCAAGTGATTCTAACCCAGGCTACACTATATAAACTAACACATATCATCTCATAGTAAAACGTATTCCAGCATGTTGCATACTTAATTTGTGAATATTCACAAGTTATGGAAAAAGTAAAATGCCAAGAAAGTTTTTCACAGATCCCTCTGGCCAATAGTGTATTTCAGAAAGATTCAAACCCAGCAGAAACCCCAACCTTCAAGAGCCTTAGCACGTACAGCTTTTTCCTGTTTCTGCAGCATGTGACATAATGGTTTACATTGAAAGGCCAACATACTTATCTTGAGATTTGACAATCTTCCTCGGTGTGGACTTCAGAATTTAAATGTTTCCACGCTCTCTTATCTAACACTTTATTATTTCTTACATTCCTGTTATTTATATGGGTGTGCAGTCAGAGTGGGTTAGCCAAAATCATTTATGGAAATGTATGTTGCTTAGTTTTCAAAAGATTGTATTTCAGCTATCCTTATTTCAGATCACAGCACATGGCTATCATTTAAAACTTGCAAATACTCAGAGAAATAAGGACAATTCAGATAGCTTTGGTAGTAAAGGTGGTATCTCTAGTATAGACTGCATAAATGTTACATGCGAGCGTGAAAACACATCTAGGATTTGCAAAGTATATAAGCATTTTCAGAAACTCTTGCATTTGAAAATATCAAACATTCTTTCTAAAGGGAAGCTAGAGTGACACAGGGAGAAGCTGTTTTCTAATCAGGTGCTGCCTGTACCCAAGCAGGGTAATCTAATTTGCAAGTAGGTGACCTATATGTCTGGACATACCTGATTATTTATTCAACTAATCAAACTATAGTGTAATTTGATGATAGGATGTACACAGTGCTGACACGATGTTATTTTTTGTCACCAGATAAAGGGAATTGATTCTAATCTATATTACTTTTGTTAGTCATCAACTCTTACACCTAGACCTGCCAAGGGAAGCATGAATGCATTTTGTGAAGTTCAATAGCACACATATCATTAGGTCATAGTAAAGATATGCATTGTTGAATTAAAAAACCCCATCGACCATTATCATTTGATCAACTTTTTCTACATACCAGTAGTTCAAGGGTGAAAGCACCCTTCCGCCCCTCTCCCACCAGCCAGCATGATGTACTTGCCCATTTCCACTTCTTCATTTTTTTCTTTCTGTCATCATCTGGTTTTAGGAAGAGACCACCATGTGTTATACTTGCATCTGCTGAGAAACCTTGCCTCTTCCTATCCCCAAAAGCACTGAAATCTTAAGAATACCTTCTGTTCCCCTGTGTGCACTTGCGATGCCTGTTTTATAATTAATTTTAACTCGTGTGCCATAACCCGGACAAAAGGCTGTCTTTTTTTTTTTTTTTTTTTGATTGACTGATCTCATCCCCTAACAATATCTACTGCAAAGGCCAGTGAACATTTCTTCAGAGGTATCTGCTAGGGGTGGGGGACTCGTCGGGAGGGGTGTGTGTCTGTGTGACCTGATGAGGAGCAGCGACTCAGGCCTCAATGGATCTCGATATTAACCACATCCTTCCCCCCTCTTTTCTTTTCGGTGACCCAGTAGGTTATTTCAGTGGGGAGGAGGAGCAGAGAGACACGGTGCTGAGGACTTAGTGGGAAGGAGGAAAGCTTTTGAAATATGTAATTACGAGCTGCTCATAGACCGAGCGAAGCCTCCCCTGTGAGAAGGGATGGGAGTTGGATGACAGTAATTGTTGCCATTGTTCCTGCCCCGGGTGGAGGGCTCTGGCCCCCGTACCGCGGGAGGAGGGGGGCCCGGGGAAGGGCAGGCGCCTGATCGCGGCTCACGGTGTTGAAGCCGCCGGGGCTCACCGCTCCGTGACCCTTCCCGCACTACCGCCGCAGGCGGGAGTTCCGCCGCCCCACCGCATCGCGGCCGCCCGCGCCCCCCACTTCCCCTGGCCCCGCTCCCCTGGGGAAGCCCCCGTGGGGGAGCGGCGGCCCCGCGGGTGCCCGGGCCGAGGCTGCTGGAGGGGGGCGAGGGGCGGCAGGGCGAAATCTGCCAAGTCGGGCGAAGTTGTCGGCAGCGGAGCGGGGCCCCGCGGGGCGGCGGGGGTGTCACAGCGCCGGCGGCCCCCGGGCGGCCCCGGAGAAGCGTGTGGCCGGGCAGGGGCCGCCTCCGCCACACGCGTGTCCCCGACGGGCGGGCGGCTGCGGCTGCAGCCGCTGCCGCGTTGCTCCGGCGCGTCCCGGGGTGCGCCCGCGCCTGGGAGGCGGCGGGTCCCGGCACGGCCCGATTCGGCCCGGCCCCCCACGGCCCGGCCCGACCCGGCCCGGCTCCCCGCGGCGGCGCAGGTCCGGCGCCCCGCGACGCGGCTCGTCCCCTGGCGCTGCCGCCGCTTGCTCGGGTCTGCCCGGCGCTGCCCCCCGCCCTGTTTTCCCCAAAGGGTGCCCGTGGTAGCGGGCGTCTTCTCCCCGGAGCAGTCCTCCCTTGGGGCGCTGGACGGAGTAAATACAACTTCAGCTGCCGTGGCCGCTTCCATCCTTTTCCTTCCCTCCCCCCGCCTCCCCTCCTCGCCTGAAAAGCACAAACTTGCGCTGAAATGATACCTCGGCTTGAATGCGCGTCTAACCAGCCCATTAAATATGATCAACATACCGTTTGCATGGAATGAAACCTTTCCCAGTCCTGATTGCTCCAAAGGGGAATCACGTCCTACCTCCCACCTTCCCAATCTTCATTCTCCCAGTGTACACACGCTTGTAATTACTGGTGATTGTGCTAATGCAACCCTGAGCAAAAGCATGCTGGTACTATGGAGAGGGAAGGCAAAGGAAATACCGTTAATTTAAGGCAATACACATGTGGATTATGCTCTTTCTTTTCTACACCACCCTATAGATACCGCACGTTAAGCATCAACCCGACCATCAGCGGCTCGTTTCCTAGTCTCCTTTTTTCCCGTGGGGCTTTTTTTTTTCCCTTGGTTTTGTTTTTTTTTTCCCCCTTGGTTGTTTTGTTTTGTTTTGTTTACATTTTTATTTTAACGGATCACCAGGTGATCTGGAAATAAATGATGGATCGCTTCGTGGACCGACGAAAGGAGAGAAAGTGAGAAGACGACTTGTTAGTCCTGGCTGTAACCAAGGAAAACGCTGCCTGATATCACTCCTGCCGTGATTGCTTCTTACATAACTCTCGGTGCTCAACGCGGAGCGCTTCGCTCGGGGCGGGGGGGGAGATCCGAATACAATATCACATCGGGCCTTCTCCGCACTTGATTCCCCTCCTGCAGGAGAGCGGGGCTTCGAAGCGTGATCGTTAACTTCGGTGATCACCATATGGTTTCTTTCGAAGGAGGCTGAACGGTCTTTTTCTTAACCTAATATATTTTTTTTATTTGTTCAGATGACATTCCCTGTGCCGCTCGCCCCCGCCCCCGCGGCGTGCGCACACACACACACACTCACACCCCTTTTCTTTTCATCATCAGCAAATAAAGATTAGGTGGGCAGATTATAGAAAGCGTTTTCAGCCCTGTGCTGATCTTTATTCCAGAGCCTTTGTGATGATATTGATGATGATGATGGTCAAGTGGACAGTTTGATTTTTGTGTTTGGAGCTAGTTATAAAGAATCAATATTATATCAAGGGGTAACTTTCGTGATAAAGGACTTTAACCACTCCGGCTATTCATCATAAGTCTGTAGCAAGCAGATAGGTCAAAAGAAATTATATTGCACTAAAGAGTGTGTCTTCTTATCTCTCCTATACCAGGGGAATAAGGGACAAGCCGATCGATACAGTAGCTGCTGTATACTTCTTGCAATTATCAATAGCTGATTTCTTCTTTTGAGGCCTGCATCTATTAATACAAACTAATAATAATCTTCTGAGCATATCTGTAGCCAAGGGGATGAAAGTTTTTATACTTGACGGCACTATTTATAAAGCTAGAGTTAGTGAACAATGTTACATCGTTTGTGTGTGTGTGTGTGTGTGGTATGCATATATATGTATACATAAACATTTTAATATTCATTTCACTTGTCATTTTCAGATGCATTCAGGTTTTTGCAAAGGGGCTAAAAGCACTGATTCCTACGCATGCTGTATTCCTACATGTACCTCCTGGAGTATGCGTTGGCTGACATGCATTGCAATAAAAATACAGTGGTTTAATATATACAGCACCTATGCATCTATATGTGTGCATGACATGTATGTATGAGCTTAAATGTATGTTGCCTTGATAATATCCCCACAGCTATGTGTATTACAAATACTCCACAAAGTATTTAAAATTGTTGGTTAAATTAATGTATCATCTTTTGGGTTAAAGAACAGAAGTGGATGGTAATTGGAGTTTGCTGAGTGTGAACATAAGCTTCTGTGTATATGAATCGATGTTTATTTAGATCCAAGGGCATGATATTAAATAAAAGGAAAAGGGACTTAAATGTTTAAGGCAAAACGTTTAGGCATGGTTGTGCTGTTCTATAAATCTCGTGGTGGGGCTAGTTGCTTTCCACAAAAAAATTGTAATAGAAAAGAAACATCTTTATAATTGACATTTGACATGCTGTTTGGGTTAGGCTGTGGTAGACCAAGCACAGATTTCCCTCTGATGGAAACATTTATCATCGTGATTGCTGCAGAGTGGCAGGTGGTGTTATCAATTACCTCTTCTTACCAATAATAATATTAGTATGGTAATATCTTTGCTCATGTGAGAACAAATTAGCGGTCAGTTGTTGCAGCTTTAAAGAGACAAAATTGTGCTGGATTTAACCCCAGGGCCCTCAAACAAAAGTTGTGGTGCAGAAAGGGGGTGGGAAGATGCTACTTCAGCTTGCCAGGGAGAGTAGGAGATGATAGAAAATAAAGCCCAAATAATTGCACGCCCCTTCGAATAAAGTTGCTGAGCAAAATAACTATAAAAGGCAGCAGATGGATTGCATGAAACGTCAGATCCATCTTATCCGCATGTTTGTAACTTTGATGGGTTTAAGAACAGCAACCTCGTATAAAGCATAAGTGTAGACAGAACTACTTATACGCTCTTTGTAGAGTCAATCTTGTAGATAAGCTTCCAGAAGGTTTTTATTAACCCAGAACAAGGATAAAAATTAAAGCAAACGCGTAACTAGGTGTCCCATTAATGTACAAAATAAAGTAGGAGTTGGTAAATAATATTATTAAGCGGGCAGAATAATAACGCGTCGCTTCTGACGATGGAAGCAACACCGCAAAAGAAGACGACAGCTAACAAAGTAGATTTAAATACGGAGAGAAAAGCAACTTTTGCTCCCCATCACTAGTAAAGTATTTTAGTGGACCCAGCAGCCACGGCGAGGGGTAGGCGAGGGGCCGCGGTTTGCGCCGGGACACGCGTGGCTGCCGGCCGCGCAGCTGCCGCGCACACGTGCGCGGTGCCGCGTCCCCCTCTCGTCTGTGCGCACCTACGTCTGTGGGCGCGCAGAGATTTACGCGGCTAAGCGGTTCCCCCCCGGCAGTGGCCGTGTTTTTCGCAGCCCAACTTCGGCGAATGCATCGTTATTTTTTTTTCGCCCTCGAGCCAGGAAGATTAATTAAAAGGTCCGTGGAAAACTTGGCGATGTAATGGGGAGCCGGGGGGGGGAGGCAGGGCCGGAGGAGAAGCGTATCACTTCATAACTTTCCACTCGCCTCCCGAGCGCTCTGCGCTGCCAGGGTTTTCCACACGGCTCGGGCAGAAAGTTTCCCCGGGCGATTCGCGCCGTTCCCCGTGGTACTTCCCGGCGGTGTCCGCCGGAGCCGGGGCACCGCCGCGCTTCCCCGGCGGGGGGGCAGCGGCCGTGCCGCGCCGCCCGGAGACTCGCTCGCTCAGAGATCCCCGCGATCGCGGCGGGTTTCTTCCCCGAGAGAAAAGGTGAGAAGGAGAGCGGCGTCCGGGGAAAGGAAGCCATAAAACGTATCACTTGTAACCCTAGAATATGGTAATGTCAAGAGATACAAATCTGGTAATTATGCCTTTCTTGCCTGTTGTGTTCTCCATTGTTCATTAAACATTAAAGACGGGATTATTTAATTTTCCACTTAAAGATTCTCGCACGTTCCGCAAAATCGTATTAATTTTCAATCTTTTTACTTTTTACAGAGGACAAAGTTTTGTTTTTGTAATTCTGTCAGTGAGCTGCCTTTTTTCTTTTTTCTCCCCATCGCGCTAGAAGAAAGGCACTTCTAAAACGCTCTTCAAGAAATCGTCTGCTGCTGGGGGAACTACCAGGCACTGAGCAATAGAAAACGCCAAAGTTTAGGGGGAAAAAATGTTGCCTGAGCAACAGCAGCAAATCCTTTCACAAGATGACTGGATGAAAATTGACACATTTCTGGTACTACTGCAATTGGGAAAAAATGCCTGGGCGAGGTTAAAGTGCGTCCTCTCTCATTCCGGGCAACTGTTTCGGTCACGGGAGGTAGCTGAGCCCCTGCACCTACAGCCAGCCGCAGAAATGTACCTCTCTGCTTTTGAAGGAGAAGCCCTAAGTCCAGCTCCCCACTCGCGGCCGCGGTGCTGAGGGTTACTTGAATGCCTGCAGACGCTCGCTTTCACCTGCACTCTGCCTGCAATATCATGCAGCATATACACACACACGCACACAGGCGTAACGTGTTACTCGTGCGCCGGGTGCGATAAATCCCTACTTCTGACAGAAAAAAACATGCTCAATTAATGGGCTCGTCCCCTCCCACGTCATATTAGAAAATTACATCAGATTTCAGCCATCGCGATTGTCTCCAGATAATTTAAATGAGACACTCTCAGTGCGACCAAACTTTCAGCAAGGATGGATGCACAGAGAGAAGATGCATTAGAATTTATGGACAGTAAACCAGTTTTTTAATTATAAAGCAGGCAATCATTGCGAGGGCTCTCGTGTACACATCTCGCTAAACGAAGGGCAGAAAAGTATACTCGTCTAATATCTAAAAGGCTTTGATTTGGCGTGTCAGTGTTGTTTCCCTTAAGGGTCGTGCCCGTTTCCAACGAATACCTGCACCACAGAAATCGCTGATGGTATGCATGTCAGCAAACTATCCGGAGTGGCCTAAACTGTCGCCTCTAACTTTATTTGGTTTGCCTACCAACATAAAAGCGGGGAATAAACCGAAAGCCCAGAGACACGGTATCACAACGCATGAGATAAAGCGAGCTATCAGCAGGGAAAGTTTACACAGAGGAGTCTCCCAAAGAAGCCGGGGTTAGTGTGCTTTAAGGACTAGGGCTGGATTACACGGGCCGGGGTGGGGGTATTAGGAAGAAATCCCTTTCACTGATCCCCGGCCCCATGCGCGGACCTGCCCGCCACCCTCCCGCCCCCGCCAAGGTGGGCTGCGCCTCCGCGCCCCGGCGAGGGCCGGCGCCGGGGCCGCTCCACCGAGCGCGGCACGGGGCGGGGGGCGACGGGGCGAGCAGCGCGCAGGGACGGGTCTGCAGCCAACAGTTAAAGAAAAAAGCAAAAAAAAAGAAAAAACAAACCAACACAAAACAGCGGAGGGGGTCGCAGGGGCCGCCGGAGGAGCCCCCCGGCCCCAAAACCACACACGCACACACAGGCGCGGAGCTGCGCGCCCGGGCAGTGCGCGCACTGCGGGCCCCTACGCGGTGCGGCGCGGCGGCCATCGGCGACGGCGGGGTACATCCTAGCGGCGGCTCCCTGCCATGGGAGCCGGGCTGGCCGCGCTCCCCGCCCGCCCGCCCCGGCGCAGGGGGAGGCGGGCAGGGACGGCGACAGGAAGCGGCAACTTGTGGCGGCGGCCGGGGCGCTGGAGCTGCTGCGCGGCGGCGGGGACGCCCGCCTCCCGGGGGACAGACGGGACGGAGGGGGGACGCGAGGCGGCGGGACGGGGCGGGGGAGGCTCGGCCCGGCACCCCGGCAACTTGTAATGCGATAGAGGGGAAAGCAGCGGAGGAGGGAAGCCTCTCCCCCCCCCTTTTACAAAAAAAGGGGGGGCCTGGGAGAAAAGCCGCTGTTGGGAAAGTGCGTGCAGAGAGGGAGGATCGGAGGCGGCGGGGAGCTGATCGGACTGCGGGGCTGGGGGCAGCCCCGGCAGCAGCCCCGGCAGCGCAGCACGGGAGGCGGAGGAGGAGGAGGAGAGTAGGAGGAGCTGCCGTGTGACCCGCACCGTTCCCAAACTTGAAAGTTTATCTGCCCGAAATCAACAGCGGCCGCGGTGCGCGCACCGCGCCTCGGCACGGAGCGGAAGCATCGACCGGAGGAGCCGCCGCGCGGGGAGCGGCTGCCGGCTCCGCTGCGAGCGCGGCAAGGCAGGGGAAGGGGGATCACCCCTGCGACAACAACAAGAGCCACCCCCCGCCCCCCAAATCTGGGAGAGGATCGATACTATTTGCTGGAGACCAAGGACTTGCTCATCAGCGCACACGCGAGACCGCTGTCATTAGCTAACAGGACACACGACTGCGCCGGGGGAGGGGGAGGGTGAGGAGTGTCACGAAAAGTCATTACAACCTGAGAGAGAGAGGGAGAAAGAAAAAAAACTTCCTACCAATGGACAACAGGAAGTGACCACCACCACCAACGGGGAGTCTCTGCTTGGAGAAAGAAGCTGCAAGACAAAGAAGAGGGAAGGAGAGGTGAAAGACAAAACTGCCCAAGGTCCGCTGCGGGTGCGTGCGTGCGCTTTCGAGAGAGGCGAGAACAAAAGTCAGCCGGGAAGGGGAGACGGAGAAAGAGCGACGGAAAGGAGACAGGATGGAGGAAGAGCTGAAGACAAGCATGTGAAGATCAAGGGGAAAGAAGAGCAGAGCAATACACACGCACACCGAAAAGAAAGGGGGAAAGAAAAAGCGTACACAAAAGTTTCTTTTCCTCCTGGGAAGAAATTACTCACACGCACACAGAAATCAGATGCCTTCCAGATCAACTTCTGGGGAAAGAGAGACCAAGAGAGAAGAGGACGCAGAGTGATGTGAAGAAAGAAAGAAAGAAAGAAAGAAAGAAAGAAAGAAAGAAAGAAAGAAAGAAAAAGAAAGAAACAAACAAATAGAAAAGCACAGAGAGCAGAAGAAAGCAGAGCAAAAGAAACTGAGAGCCGGCGGGGGAGAAAGACAGACAGAAAAGCGAAGATCGTGACCTCCCCCAACAAGTGAACCTTGCACATATGTTGTGTAAAGTGTGTGCAAAACAGAGCCCTCCTGCGTGGTGCGTGTGTGCTTCGCTGCCGCCGCCGCCGCTGCTGCCGCCGCCGCGGTCGGTGCCTCTCGCAGGCGGCGCTGCCGGTGCCGGGGAGACGCATCATTTGGCGGAGCGAAGCGGCTAATTGCGGAGCCCCGTCCTTCATTTACATATGCAGCCTGAGTCCGCTGGAGCCGCGCCAATCCGCGCTCGCCCCCAGCACCATTAATCGCCATGCATTATTCACAATCATAATTACAGAGCTCCATGCGCGCTCCGCGCAGCCGCCCCAGCCCGCCGCGCACACCCCACCATACCGCGCACACCCCGCCCGGCTAATCCCCACTCGCTCACCCGCTCACCCGCTCACTCCCAGTTTGGTTGGCTGGTTAGCGTTGCTTTTTTTTTTTTTTTCTGGTTGGTTGCCTTTTCTGTTGTTGTTTGGTTGGTTTGTTTTGCAACTCGACTTTTTATTTGCGAACAGTTATTTCCATCCCCCAGCCCCCTTCCCTCGTTCCCAGTTCCTCCCCCCTTTCCACCTCCACGTCGCTGATGCCTCTGCAAAAAGCAGAGTCAAGACGGCGCAGTTAGCAGCATGTCTCGTCGAAAGCAAGCGAAACCCCAGCATCTCAAATCGGACGAAGAGCTGCAAGCGGAGGTAGTTTCTGAGCACGGTAAGGGCTCCCGGCGCCTCTTTCTCCTTCTCTCTCCTTTTGTGAGTGTGTTTCGGATGGAGATAGGTGGATTTATGGTGATGGTGAACATGGGAGCGCAATTACTCTGCAGCGGGAGAATGGGAATTAGAGCAGCTGAGGGGAGAGGCAGTGGAACTGAGAAGTTAGCAGTTTAGCCAAGTTTCTGCAGCCCACCCCCTGGCTAACCATCCCTCTCAGCAGCTCCCTCCCGGCCTCCCGAGCGCTTTTATCGCGGCTGGGCTCGGCGGCGGGGCTCGGCCCTCCCTCCCCACTCACCCGGGCTCGGGCAGCTGCATGAGCGGGCACCCCAGAGCAGCGCCTGTCTCCTCCTCCTCTCCGCTGCGTTCCCTCTCTCCAATTTTTCGGGTACCCTTTTTTCTCCCCCCGCTCTCCCCCGGGGGTTTCGGAGCGGGCAGGAGCCATGTTCCCCTCGCCCTGCCGGCAGGAAAGTTGGGGCGGCCGGGGCCGGGGTGCCCTGCCTGGGGCTGCGGGCTCCGGGGGTCCCGCGGCCCGGGGGCTGCCGGGCCCTGGGGCGCGCCCCCGGGGCAGCCTCAGCGCGGCCGGTGCTAGGGGCTCCCCCCCGCCGCCCCGGGCCGCCCGGCGCAGGCTGCGAGGGGAGGCGCGTTTCTGGGCAGCCCGCTTGGGCTTTGGGCTGCCCCGGCCGCTCCCCCCCGTTTGCCCCGGCAGCCGCCGGGGGAGTGGGGGGACCGTCGCTCGGCGGCGGGCAGGGATCGCCGGTAGGAGCGGGCAGGGGACCCCGGCAGGAGCGGGCAGGGCCGCTCGGGTGCGCGGGGGCAGCGGAGTGGTTTTCATTATTTCCGAGAAGGTAGAGCCGCCGCTTTTCGGCTCCCCCCCCGCGCTGCCTTCCCCTCTTCGCCTCCTGGCTCTGCTGCGACTGTAATTATTATCAGTGGTAGGTGACACGGAGTGCCACCACCGCCACCAGCCCCTGTCGCGCCGGCTGCAGGCAGTGGGAAAGGGTTATTTTCTCGCCCATCCGCCATTCTTCGCTCCCTCCCTACACGCAGACACACGCACACTTGCCTTTATGCATCTGGGCTGCCCAGGCTGCTAGTGAACAAGTGTCCAAAGCTGGAAAGATTTGGGCTATAATAACTCCTTATTTCCACTTTGCTGTATTTTTTTTTCGAGAAGAGGGCTGCAGGGTTTTTTTCTTTCTTTTTTTTTTTTTTCTTTAGTTTTAATTTCCTTAGTAGTCCTTGGCATTGCAGCGTGCAAAGGCATGCCACAGCCCATACTCACTTTTCCTGGGCTAAGTTGAGAGCTTCCACTTGAAAGTTTTTCTTTTCCTCTTTGCATAGAGCACACTGCTGGCTTAGTTCCTCGCATAACCAAGTGGGAGCCCCAATGTTTTCTGCTTTCTGTGTGGGCCCCTTGCTCCACGGTTTTATCCCACCTCTCCCTCCCTTCGAAAAGAAAAAAAGTCATTCTCCTGCTTCAAAACTATAATGACTTTTAAGTTGCATCTGTGGGGAAAGAAAGGCAGCAAAGTTGAAGCCTGAGGAGGATTTTTACTATTGTATCTGAACTTTACAGCCCTGAAGCTTAAGGCAGCATGAATCCACTCATCAGGTTAAAACATCTGTCAGACTGGCAAATCGTTAAGCCTCCTGCTCCTTCCCAGGGTATTTGGGGAGCCAGGGAGTGAGTCCCACACTGTCCAGAGCCGCTAAGGGGGGTACTGCCACTGCTCCAGGAAGACCCACTTGGGTGTTGACAATAACAGACACACAGAGAAATGCTTCCTTCTGTCACCGCGGAGGAGCAAAGCAGTGCATTTTCAAAATTTAATTTTCTTCCTTAGGAAACAGTGGTCGTGTAAAATAAATTCATACAGGCAAGCAGATGAGAATTAGTATTTTATTATGTAAACAAGATTTGTTGAGCCCAGCCTCTCTTGGGGTGGGTTCTAGGTCTAAGAATTTATCACTAGCATTATAAACTTTTACATGCTCTGAATCCATTTCAATACAGAAAAATAAAACCCCACTACTTCATTATGACACTCCTGGCGAGTTAATAAATTGAAAAAAATTGTTAAACTAGGTTTTTGTTTTGTTTTGTGAATCTTATCTATGTAGCCATGTCACCCGAGATTAGAACAAGAGATATGCTAAAAAGAAACGCTTGCATATGGTGGGTAGATTAAGGACAAAGAATCTTTTTGTCATGGAAATGTTTTTTTTTTCCCCCCTTTTTTGGGGGGTTTTGTTTTGTTTACTTCATCACATAGAATTTCTCACACTTGGTTTGTTTTGTATTGCCCTCAATGACTACATGATCAAATGAATGGATTTATTTCTGCCGAATGAGAAAGACAGTCTTTCCATCAAAAGGACTACATTGCATCCCAGTGAGGAATTTTAAAGCGTTATTATTGTGGTCGCTGAATAGCACAAAATCGGCTTTCACAGCAGCCCTAAAATGCAACAACGTAAATACTTCTCAGCCTTAGAAGGCTGTTATCAAAATGTGCTGTTTCCTTTTATTAAAACATATTTTAAATAATAGAGTGAAACCCTTCATGGTTAACAATTAACAAGCTAAAGTAGTGCTGTTGGTTTTGCACTTTCATTTGAGAAATGTGAACAAGGTGGAGACAGGATACACGAGTAGAGGGCTATCTAGTGCACATTAGTGTAATGTAAATCATTTACACGTTATATTAGGAAGCCTAATGATTGCTATACTGAAAGCAATTTTATAGGCCAGATATAATGAGCGCTCCAAATCTCATGAATTAAAACACTTATTGTCAAGTCAGTGTTCTTCGTTTCTGTTTACAGCTGTAATCAAGATATTGCTACAGTTCCTGAGCATATTTTGCAACAGGCCAAAAATAGTTTGCGCAGTGCAAGAATATTTGTCATTTTTAGAAGGCAAACTGTTTAAGCAGTATTATTTGATTCATGTAGCCTTTTCACTAATTTGGCTGTTTATCTTCAAAGGTGGAAGTTGTTGTTAACACAAGATTAAGCAAATGAAGCTTTCTATTTATTTAATGAAGTCATCTTTAATATCACCTCAAAATAGATCTTATTAAGTGAAGCATTTAAAGATGAATGTCCCATAAACGTAATCCTTAGAGTGAAGGAACATTCATAGTAGCAGAGAGAAGCCTGGCAGTTTGGGGAGCAGAACGGAAGATAAACATTAGGCCGGATTTTAAGTTGCCACCATAACTTTCATGGTAACGTTACCACAGAAGTTTTATAATCAGAACAAATAATTTTATAGCCAGCTTGGGTTACAGCATAACACGATTGCATTCAAACAAGGCAATGTTGTGATGGTGAGAAACTGTTGGAAATCTGAAGATAATTAGCAATGTCATCAACTACAGATTTACACTCAAAATAGTTTGAAATTATTTGTTGAAAGTGAAATGCTAAAAATATATTTTTTAATAATTTTGAAAGGAAGTGTTAACAAACATCTGGTGATGATATATTACTTGAATAATTGCACTATAGAAGAGTGAACAAAAGATAGCTATTAAAAAAAAACACTTGAGGTTACTAAATAGAAGATACGATGGAAATAATTTAAAAGCAGAAGCAGAAGGACTCAGATGACTGCCGGTAGAATACAATAATCTCAGTTTCTCAGTAAATGTAAAGCATTGTAATAGCTGGAATTACATTTCTAATATACTTGCCTAATTCAACAGATTACAAACGAATCAGAATTATAGATACAATGCACATGCTTCAACTCCAATTAATTTTTATATTAAACCGTGGATATAGCATTTGTATTTTTAAAGTAGGGATAATAAAAAGGGTTTTTGTAATACTGAAAAGTGATTCTTAGAGTGTGCAAGTGGTGTTCTGGTAAGGGTGCCGACAAATGATGCTTTGGACTTTTTCATGCGAAGTTTGTGGCAAAGATGTATCATTGTTTAGTCTGAGGTGGAAGGGATACCTTGTAGTGAACTGTGTAATGACAGTTTTCTAATGTGCCTTCTGCAATCATTTTTTAAAATATCGGACCTGTTTTTCCCCCCACTCTTCAATCCATGTAACATAGTCTAAACTAATAGATCTTTTTCATCCTGGTAAAGTGGGATTGGGCTGTGCAGTTTTGAGCAGTTCGTGACTGCACTCGGTATTCTTCTGGAGTATGTGCACAGACATACATGCTCCGCTGCAGCAATGACACAGTTCGCTGTGGAGCAGCCAGCTTCATGTGAGCGTGTTCACTCTATCTGCATATACAGAGGGTAAAAACACATTTTGGAGGGACATTCCTAAGTACAAAATAGAGGTTATTCCACATCGCTTAGACAGTATTGCCTTTAAAACTTGAGAAGTCACAAGCAGCTGTCAGTAAACATACAACTTAGGTGATTTTCAAAATGTTTGTTCTGAGGCAACTGTAAGAGAAGGCTTTTTGTTTTGAAAAATAAAGACCAAATAAGTATTGCTATAAGTTGTCCCTTTGATAAGAAAATGTAATTGAAACTTTATATAAATAGTTCTGCTATTATGGTAGAGACTTAACATTCAAACTATGTAACATCTGTATTTGTATAATTTTTAAAATATTCTGTTTTGAACTGTATTAGCAATAGGAAAATATTTGGAATAAATAGGAAACTACAACAATCAGCCAATCTGCTGATATATGTATAACAATGAAAGAAGACAAAACTGGGTCAGATTTTATCTGGTGGTGCTGATCTTGAGGAATTCTTACCATCTCCTGAGGTGCACATTAAGGCTCTTTTTTTGGAGTGGGAGGGAGGAAATTTTGAAAGGTGTTGGTTTAAATTCTGTGTAATTAAGCTATTAATATGCATACATTTAGCTGTTGAAAATTACTTCTCCTTGCCTAAGAAAGAGGAAATGCTACAATTCAAAAAATGGGTGGCATTTTAAAAAAAGAATAAAAATAAACAAATTAATAACGAGTATTAGGGCCATTTCCGAGAAACAGTTTGAGTCCTGGGAAGATTTTCTGGATATCTTTCCTTCATTTGATTTGTTGACTGCCAAGCCAGGACAAGCATATCTGTTGACTATCCATCAGTCAGGACATGAGTCAATCACTTTTGCTGATAATAAACCAGGTCTGGCATGACATTAAAATAGTTAAGTACTGACACATTTTCCAAAATAAATCATGTAAAAATAATTTGTTTTGTAATACTGCATTTGTAAAATGAGAGTAATTTGCTGTATTTTTTTCAGAGGAAGCATGAGTAAATCTAGTTCCAGCAGTAAATTTTTATTGACTTGTACATTTCGATGTAAAGGGCCAAAATCCTGTTTCCTTTACTCTCTTAAAATTTCCCACTAAATGTAGTGAAGGTTTTCCATTAATAAAAAGAAGGGAATTTAGGCCAAAATATACTTTTAGGAGCTGATTCAGTTATAGTGCTGTTGGACATAGAGTATATTCCTTCTTATCAAGGAAAGCCCCTTCAAAACTGGGAAAGCCAGAAAAGTAATTGTTTAAAAGGGTGATAGAAAACCATAATTAACCATAACCATAAAGTTGAAAAGTGAAAAGATAGTGGACTAAAGAGTGAGGTCTTTAGTATTTCCTTGCTGTAGTTAGGGTACACAAAGTGAGCACACTTGAAGCTAAATCTTTAAAAAGAGCCCTTCTGAAACTCTTATTGCCAATCTCTAATACTGGTTTCCCCCCCTCCTGCTTTCACCTCTCGCCCCCAAAATTTTGACCCTATCACTGATTGTAAAAGAAACACCACACAATTTCCAAACTTTTGACACAGAGAACGAGGCACATGGAAATATTTGGGAAGGCTGTTGACCTCCTCCAGGAGCTGCCAGCCGGCCGGCCAGGATGGATGCGTGGGGCATGGGTGCAGGAGGCACAGGTGGGTGCTGCCCTGTGCGGTCGCGCAGCAGGCTGCTCCAGGAGCTCAGCCGGGGAGAAGGTGGGATTGCAGAGTGCCAAGAAGCTTCCCCAGGACTCTCCCTGAGGGTGGGTAGTTAGAAGTGCTTTGACAAGGCTTGCTGATTTAACCTTTGCCTGCTTTGCCCTGCCAGGGGTGGCCACTAGATGTCAAGCTCATAATACAATTAGTACATCTGTGCAGTTGACCTTGGCAGCACGGCTTACCACTGTTCTCTTAAGTGTTAACACTGAATTTGAGTGTTAACTAGAGATCCCTCTGAGTTTGCTACATGCTGTACAGCTTATCAAATGCCCATCTAGTTCAGCACAAATGTTTACAGTTCTTCAAGAAAGAAAAAGGTTTCCTTTTGTGAAGCCCAGCATCTTGAGCTGCTTAATTAACCCTGCAGGTGCCGCAGTATTTTTGTTTTAGATAATCAAAACCAACTCACTGTTCAGTGTTTCAGGAGATCCCTTCTCCTGGTGCCATTTGATAATTTTATTTTATGATTTTGTTGATGCAGTAATGTTGCCAAAGCTGGAAATTATGAAAGCTAACAAATTTGTTTAGATCTTTATGTGCTTTGCTATCCTGTGCAATACCGCAGTATACGGAATGGTAAATGAGCAAAATGACTGAGCTGCACAACTGGCATCGAATCACTCCAGGTTTGCTCTTTCAAGCACTCCTGCATGTGAGTAATTTTACTCAAAGGAGTAGTGCCATTGAGTCCAGTACTTGTAAGTTCAGTTTTGAGATGCTTAGGAGATGCAAGATTGGGTCCCCACATTGGCTTCTCTTATTGTGAGCCTCCAAACACAAATTTGTCAGCATTTCTGTGGTTGTTCAGAGAGTGACTGGCTTCATTCTGCAGGGTGTTAGAGTTACGTACTTCAAGATGTAGTTAATGATACACTTTTCAAAATAGGAAAGCTATGCAGAATCTAGTGATCTGCTTCTTTCTTCTCGTTTATTTGTTTTCTTTTGTTTTTTCAATGTCTTTTTCATATCAGCTATGTTAGAAGTATCGACTTCAATTTTTTTTAGGATTCCCAATAAAACTTGATGCGTTCTAAATAAACTTAGTTCCTACAAACTTCAGCGTATTTGTACACAAGTTCTACACAACCTGAAATTAATGTGTACATGCCATAACAGCCAACTGAATAGCTGTTTATATGATTTTGAAAACCATAACACAGGTCTTATTTAATACAATATCTTGCGCAAACATTCCAAACAATTTGTGAAGCTTGCATCTGTTCCACATCTGCGTACACGTAGAAAGGCACCAGTGTTTGAGATAACGAAGTGCTTCACTGCACAGATTAGAAACTGCAAACGTTTTAAACAGAATATAGTTAGTGCCTGTGCCACAGGTGGCTGTTACTTAACAAATTCTGAGATTTAGGCTACTGAATAGATAAAACCGAGTGTGCCAGGTCAGTACTGGGTTTTGCATAGCAAGAGTGCCCTCCACTGTTCAAATCCATACTAACAGCTTTTGTGGTCTGAGAGAAAGGACAGAAAATTTTTCTATTGAGCATGGAATTTCTTCTACATTGTTAAACACAGTAGGGGTCTCTATTTGTCTCCTCCTGTTTCACAGCTTGGGCTCAGTATGTGATAATTCATCTTTCTTTATGGGATTCAAAGCTATCATAAAGAGTTAAAAAGAATTAATTTGCAAGAAAATAAACGTGTTCTAACAATTTAAGAAAACTTTCTTTAAAAGCTCCATCAATTGTAAGAGATGATAAAGCTAAGGAAAAAGTAATACAGTTCTTCTCAAGGATCAATAACGTTGTTACAAGGCCACTGTTTGCAAATGAATATAATTTTGGAAACAAATTTATGGGTTTTTTTTAATATATTTTGTTACTTTATTTAAATTGTGCTTGGGGAAAAATAAGTTTGTGCATTTGCATTATAGGAGTAGTAAATAATTGTTCTGTATTGGTGCGCTATGCTCAGAGTTTTATTTATAATATTGCTTGTTTAAATATACAAAAATGCTGTGAGTTGCACTTTGAAATGATTATTGGATTTGCATGTGAAAGCATTTTATACATCTGTCTTCATAGTTAGCAGACATTTTATCTTTAGCTGATGTTAACAAATGCAGTTTTTTCTGAAACTTCTTCACTGTTCGTACGCTGCTTCTCAGTGAAAGATCAGTGGGCTTTTTTTGTTCCTGAAAGAAATTCCTACATTTAGAAAATATTAATTGTCTCGATTATGCAGCCTTGAATGTAGAAATAATACTAATTCATACAACACTTTTCCATGCTTTCACTTGTATAATTGCATATAGTCTAAAAAGAAGCTTCAGAAAATATTTTACTCACACATTTGTTGGATTCCTTTACAAGACACTTTTGTTTGAATGCTTGAGGAAGGTATAAGCAATTTGAAATAGATGAAAGCCTAGCAAATGTTGATTCTCTTACCTGATTTTATCCAAGTGACTTATGAATCATACATAATTTGAGGATTCTATGATACAGAGTAACAAAATATAACAAAATACTGCATTGTCAGAGAATATTTGATTGTAATAGTCCTTATTTAATATAATTGAAAAGGTGCTTTTCAGGTCATTTGCATGTAGAGAACTAGAAGTGATTTAAGTTGAGACAAAATGAAAAGATTCTGGAGCAAAGATGAAATACAGTGGAGTCGGTTGGGGCTTTTTCCGGACTGGAAGCAGTTAGTCCTAAGAAAGGGGTCATTTAATAAACAGGATATGTTTTCAGAATTAACCTGACTAGAATGTGATGTTTAATTTCAGTCTCTTTCACAAAATTAGATGGCAGCATATTTGAAGCATCCATTCATTGTGTTTTCCCTTGCACATCATGCAAGAGGCTTTCCTCTCACACAGAGCAGAAAGACATCTGCCTGCAATAAAAATTCAGAACTAGTAAAGCCGGGTTTACAAATCCTGCATGCGTGTAGTCAGAAGCTGTGGCAATTTTTTCTCAACTCTACACATTTTCTGACAGTGACTGAAGGACCCACGGCACCCTTTCAGCCCTCTCCCTTCCTCTTGGATGGCGAGAAAGCAGGCCAACACCATTCTCCCTGCAGCCATGCATTGCTCCAGCCTGCAAAGTGGTGGGTGCACTTAGTGAGGGTGGCAGGACAAAGCTTCTCAGCGTCTACCCCTTGTACCCTCCTCACTGAGTCAGCAGAACACCTGAGTGGCTTCAGGTGTCACCATCCCGAAGTGACTTTCTCAAAATACCTTCGTCTGGATTTCTGTGGGCTAATTTTAGGGCCAGACCCCAGTGATGCAAAGTGGCAGCTCTCTGCTGGAGCCACGGCAGCTCTGCGGGTTGGTACCTGCTTAGGAGCTCGCTCCGGGTACCGTTTGAGAGATGTTGCCTGCAATTTTTCACCTGTTTTTGTAGGGTAAGCTTTATGTGCTGTAATTAATCTTGCATCCCGTAGCAGCTTCAGATTAGTCTGTTAGCTTTTAGACTGCTAATGAGAAAAAGAAAATAACTGAGAGGTTATTAGTGGCTGAGATCCCGACTGCTTGACAAAACTCCCATTCAACACCTTTTGTGTAACTAAGAACTGCAAAATTCAACCCATGCCTATAAGATTAAGCAAGTGCTCGATTAATTCCCCCAAAGTCCTTGAAAATTTTTACTGCACCACATCCTCACTGTAATAATAAAAATGATTGTTTCTCTTCAGGAAAAATAAAAAGAAAAAAGATTAAATTCTTCAGTACTTAATGGATTTAATCACTTTGTAATAAGTCAGAAAATGAAAGCAAGCTATAAAACATAAGGAAACATGGAAAAATGCTATGTTTTCCTGTAATAGGTATCTGCTGTAACTAAAAACAAAAATTAATTTTTAGCTTAATATTTTAACATTTAAAATTTTTAATAATCTGGAGTAATGATAAAATTATGGTATTGCTTTCTGTCATTCATAAAGTGATCGAGTTTTAACAAACAACAAAAATATCCTTTCATGTGGAGGCATGTGCTTTTAAGCTTTATTCCCTGTTGAAGTCGGTGAGGACTTACACTTCAAAAGCAACAATAAATACAGTACCTTAGTGCTTTAATATTTCAGTACTACTGAAAGGGATGTTAAAGACCTAATTTGTGAAACACTGGGGCAACGTCCATTTCTCCAGTACACAGATATTAAAAATATTTATCCATTGTTATTTTCAGTCTTGCTTTTTTCCACCCTGGAGTGCTTGTTTGGGGCAAGACCACAAAGACTGCTGTTTGCATGACTAGTTCATACTCTTTCAATCCCAGTAATTTCAGTGGTGTTTCTAATGTGAGTAAAGGCTTCTCATTTGAGTAGGAGTTGTTGGATTGAGCCCATAGTCTGTCATTTTATGAAGCGTCTTAGTAGCCTCAGTGTGCTGTGCAGGGAATGTACCATCATCTATGGCAAAGTAGCGTTTACTTCGGTGCCATCTGTGTCACCTGCTTGCTTACCAGTTCAAGAAAGGGAAGCTTTGAGAGAGATTTAACTTGTTTGATTTCTTAAGAAATGCCAGAATAATTTATCCTAAATGCAAATTACTGTGGTGAGGTTCTTTGTATGTCTACTTTGAAGTTGATTTGGGGGAAAAAAACCCCTAACAACTCTTTAGCATTATTCTCTAAAATATTTTTCAAAAGCATTCCTTGAATATTTCAAGACGAGTGAGATGAATGTACTTCGATTGGTCATTTGAAAAGTATTCTCACTATTTTTAAGGCTTGAGAGTTGAGGGAAGGAGGAATACAAAACAGAGCTGTAGGTCCCCAGTTAGTATGGGTGCAAGCCTGGTCTCCCTGAGATAGCACAAAACTAGCCATTTATTTCATTGAGAACAGGGCTGAGCACTGGTCATCTGAGAAATACCTATACTGCTGTATTCCACTTGTACTTTTTCACAAGTTATATTTCAAATGCAAACTGCTGCTTCTTTGAGTTTATGAGTTAGTACACTAGACTGGTTATTATCTTGAAATGCTGAACAGGTCCATATTGATAACCTCCTGGCAGTGGGCATCAGTAGTTTAGGTTTCTGTTGGAAGCTTATGCATTATACATATTAGTTTTGACATATATGTATCATGAGACCGTCTTCTAGTGCAGAAAATAATACCTGTTTTGATTGTAAATGTTCACATTTGGGCTTGGTGATTACTGTAAAGTGCCTGACATAATTAGCTTACTGGTGTTTTGATCAGCTCGTTCTAGATCAGCGGACAGCCATATTTGAATGGCTACATTGCCTTAATCCATCACTAATTACTTAAACCTTTTGTGCAAAGTTTATTTAGAGAAAGCTCTCCTTAAACAAAAGAATAGCGATATATAGATAAAAAGCTGGAAGAGGAGCTGCACAGTTTGCAGCTTCTTTTAGAATTAATCCTCCTTTGCAACCATGCCTTAATAGTAGCAGTAGTAGTAGTAGTAGTAGTAATAATAATAATAATAATAATAATAATAATAATAGGCATCTCTTACCCAGTTTGCCAAGGTTTGGAAATAAGCACTGGAAAATCTTCTCAGTGAAAGCCTTAGGAGAGATGTGGTCCCTCCGTGCGTGGTCAGTACTACCAGCCAGGGAACTCAGTAGATTCTGAATAAGGACCAGACGATCAGCCCACCTGACTGTAAAAATGTAAATCTGTTATGTAAATAAAGATTTGTTTGAGTTGTCTTAGTTCCGAAAGACTCTGGAGAGAGGTGAGCATGTTGGGCACCTCACTGGTCTGTACTCTGCATGCTTTCACTTTGTGAAAGCTGAAGTATGCACTGAAAATGTGGTTTGGAAACCTGCTTTTTCACTTACTCATTTTGGGAGGCTTTAGGTTTTTCAACATACGCTTTAGGATACCTGTGGCCAGTACGCTCTTTTTCTGTGGTGAATCATGTTATCTTCTGTGATATTTCTGTAACACAATATAATAGTTAAGTTTCTACAGAAGCATTTACCGTAAGGATTAGTCTAGTATTGTCTAGCAACAGCTATACGTTATCGATCTTAACCCAAACAGTGTAACAACTTCAGCACTTTGTGCAGAAGTCTTAAATAATATTTGACGGTTTTCAATTGCATTTTATTCCCCCCTCCCAAAAGGAAAAAAAGGAAGGGAAAAAATCCAGTAGTACTCAAAGAGGAGTTTTCATTTTAGCTAGTAAGTACAGTAGAATTTTGTGTAAATAATATTTAAAATTAGGAAAAAACATTCAGTGATAATTTCTTAATAGGAAATGCATCTCTTTTATTTAGTGGCAAGTGCTGGATATATGAATGTATAAATATATAGTGCCATCTTAACAG